>NC_143146.1:36158712-36310227 GCF_059928025.1 Delphinapterus leucas | reverse complement strand
ACATAGAGTGTTCTGCCTATGTTTTTCTCTGAAAGTTTGATAGTGTCAGGCCTTATATTTAGGTCTTTAAGCCATTTTGAGTTTATTTTTGTTTATAGTGTTAGGGAGTGTTCTAATTTCATTCTTTTACATGTAGCTGTCCAGTTTTCCCAACATCATTTATTGAAGAGGCTGTCTTTTCTCCACTGTATACTCTTGCCTCCTTTATCAAAGATAAGTTAACCATATGTGCGTGGGTTTATCTCTGAGCTGTATATCCTATTCCATTGATCTATATTTCTGTTTTTGTGCCCATACCATACTGTCTTGATTACTGTAGCTTTGTAGTATAGTCTGAAGTCAGGGAGCATGATTCCTCCAGTTCCATTTTTCTTTCTCAAGATTACTTTGGCTCTTCAGGGGCTTTTGTGTTTCCATACAAATTGTGAAATTTTTTGTTCTAGGTCTGTGAAAACCTACCCTAATAGGGTAGTTTCATTGGGTAGTTTGATAGGGATTGCATTGAATCTGTAGATTGCTTTGGGTAGTATAGTCATTTTCACAATGTTGATTATTCCAATCCAAGAACATAGTATATCTCTCCATCTATTTGTATCATTTTTAATTTCTTTCATCAGTGTCTTATAATTTTCTGCATACAAGTCTTTTGTCTCCTTACATAGGTTTATTCCTAGGCATTTTATTGTTTTTGTTGCAATGGTAAATTAGAGTGTCTTCTTAATTTCATTTTCAGATTTTTCACCATTAGTGTATAGGCTTGCAAGAGATTTCTGTGCATTAATTCTGTATACTGCTACTTTTCCAGATTCATTGATTAGCTCTAGTAGTTTTCTGGTGGCACTTTTAGGATTCTCTATGTATAGTATCATGTCATCTGAAAACAGTGACAGCTTTACTTCTTCTTTTCTGATTTAGATTCCTTTTATTTCTTTTTCTTCTCTGATTGCTGTGGCTAAAATTTCCAAAACTATGTTGAATAATAGTGGTGAGAGTGAGCAATCTTGTCTTGTTCCTAATCTTAGTGGAAATGGTCTCGGTTTTTCACCACTGAGGATGATGTAGGCTGTGGGTTTGTCATACATGGCCTTTATTATGTTGAGGTAAGTTCCCTCAATGCCTACTTTCTGGAGGGTTTTTATCATAAATGGGTGTTGAATTTTTTTGTAAGCTTTCTTTGCATCTATTGAGATGATTATATGGTTTTCCTCCTATGATTGGTTATTATGGTGTATCACATTGATTGATTTGCGTATATTGAAGAATCCTTGCATTCCTGGGATAAACCCCAGTTGATCATGGTGTATGATCCTTTTACTGTGCTCTTGGATTCTGTTTGCTAGTATTTTGTTGAGGATTTTTGCATCTATGTTCATCAGTGATATTGGCCTGTAGTTTTCTTTCTTTGTGACATCTTTGTCTAGTTTTGGTATCAGGGTGATGGTGGCCTCATAGACTGAGTTTGGGAGTGTTCCTCCCTCTGCTATATTTTGGAAGAGTTTGAGAAGGATAGGTGTTAGCTCTTCTCAAAATATTTGATAGAATTCACCTGTGAAGTCTTCTGGTCCTGGACTTTTGTTTTTTGGAAGATTTTAAATCACATTCTCAATTTCAGTGCTTGTGATTGGTCTGTTTATATTTTCCACTTCTTCCTGGTTCAAGTCTCCGAAGGTTGTGCTTCTCTAAGAATTTGTCCATTTCTTCCAGGTTGTGCATTTTATTGGCATAAAGTTGCTTGTAGTAATCTCTTATGAGCCTTTGTACTTCTGCAGTGTTAGTTGTTCCTTCTCGTTTTTCATTTCTAATTCTACTGATTTGAGTCTTCTCCATTGTTTTCTTGATGACTCTGGCTAATGGATAATCAATTTTTTTTTATCATCTCAAAGGACCACGTTTTAGTTTTATTGATCTTTGCTATCATTTCCTTCATTTCTTTTTCATTTATTTCTGATTGGATCTTTATGATTTCTTTCCTTCTGCTAACATTTTTTTTTCCTTCTTCTTTCTCTAATTGCTTTAGCTGTAAGGTTAGGCTGTTTATTTGAGATGTTTCTCGTTTCTTAAGGTAGGATTGTATTGCTACAAACTTCCTTCTTAGAATTGCTTTTGCAGCGTCCCATAGGTTTTGGCTGATCATGTTTTCATTGTCATTTGTTTCTAGGTATTTTTTGATTTCCTCAGTCATCTCTTGGTTATTAAGTAGTGTATTGTTCTGCCTCCATATGTTTGTATATTTTAAAGATTTTTTCCTGTAATTTATATCTAGTCTCATAACGTTGTTGTTGTAAAAGATACTTGATACAGTTTTAATTTTCTTAAATTTAACAAGACTTGATTTGTTACCCAAGATATGATCTATCTTGAACAATTTTCCATGAGCACTTGAGAAGAAAGTGTATTCTGTTGTTTTTGGATGGAATGTCCTATAAATATCAATTGAGTCCATCTTGCTTAATGGATCATTTAAAGCTTGTGTTTCCTTATTTATTTTCATTTTGGATGATCTGTCCATTGGTAAAAGTGGGGTTTGAAATTCTCCTACTATGATTGTGTTACTCTTGACTTCCCCTTTTATGGTTGTTAGTATGTGCCTTATGTATTTAGATTCTCCTATGTTGGTTCCATAAATATTTACAATTTTTATATCTTCTTCTTGGTTTGGTCCCTTGATCATTATGTAGTGTCCTTCTTTGTCTCTTATAATAGTCTTTGTTTTAGTCTATTTTGTCTGATATGAGAATTGCTACTCCAGCTTTCTTTTGATTTCCATATTCATGGAATAGCTTTTTCCATCCCCTCACTTTCAGCCTGTATGTGTCCCTATGTCTGAAGTCAGTCTCTTGCAGACAGCATATATATTGGTCTTGTTTTTGTATCCATTCAGCCAGTCTATGTCTTTTGGTTGGAGCATTTAATCCATCTACATTTAAGGTAATTATCGATATGTATGTTCCTAGTACATTTTCTTAATTGTTTGTGGTTTGTTATTTTAGGTCTTTTCCTTCTCTTTTGTTTCCTGCCTAGAGAAGATCCTTTAGCATTTGTTGTAAAGCTGGTTTGGTGGTGCTGAATTCTCTTAGCTTTTGCTTGTCTCTAAAGGTTTTAATTTCTCTGTCAAATCTGAATGAGATCCTTGCTGGGTAGAGTAGTCTTAGTTGTAGTTTTTTCCTCTTCATCACTTTAAATATGTCCTGTCACTCCCTTCTGGCTTGCAGAGTTTCTGCTGAAAGGTCAGCTCTTAACCTTATGGGGATTCCCTTGAATGTTATTTATTGTTTTTCTCTTGCTGCTTTTAAAATATTTTCTTTGTACTGAATTTTTGATAGTTTGATTAATATGTGTCTCGAAGTGTTCCTCCTTGGATTTATCCTGTATGGGACTCTCTGTGCTTCCTGCACTTGATTAACTATTTCCTTTCCCATATTAGGGAAGTTTTCAACTATAATCTCTTCAAATATTTTCTCAGTCCCTTTCTTTTTCTCTTCTTCTTATTTGACCCCTATAATTTGAATGATGGTGTGTTTATTGTTGTCCCAGAGGTCTCTGAAACTGTCTTCAATTCTTTTCATTTTTTTTTCATTATTCTACTCTGCAGTAGTTATTCCCATTATTTTATTTTCCAGGTCACTTATCCGTTCTTCTGCCTCAGTTATTCTGCTATTGATCCCTCCAAGAGAATTTTTAATTTCATTTACTGTGTTGTTCATCACTGTTTCTTTGCTCTTTAGTTCTTCTATGTCCTTGTTAAACTTTTCTTGTATTTTCTCCATTCTATTTCCAAGATTTTAAATCATATTTACTATCATTATTCTGAATTCTTTTTCAGGTATACTGCCTATTTCCTCTTCATTTGTTAGGTCTGGTGGACTTTTACCTTTCTCCTTCATCTGCTGTTTTTCTCTGTCTTCTCATTTTGCTTAACTTACTGTGTTTGGGGTCTCCTTTTCACAGGCTGCAGTTTTGTAGTTCCCGTTGTTTTTTTGTGTCTGTCCCCAATGGCTAAGGTTGGTTCAGTGGGTTGTGTAGGTTTCCTGGTGGAGGGGACTAGTGCCTGTGCTCTGGTGGATGAGGCTGGATCTTGTCTTTTTGGTGGGCAAGTCCACGTCTGGTGGTGTGTTTTGGGGTGTCTGTTGCATTAATATGATTTTAGGTGGCCTCTCTGGTAATAGGTGGGTTTTTCTTCCTGTCTTGCTAATTGTTTGGTATAGAGTGTCCAGTACCATAGCCTGCTGGTCATTGAGTGGAGCTTGGTCTTGCCGTTGAGATGGAAATCTTTGGGTGATTATCACCATTTGATATTATGCAGACCTGGGAGGTCCCTTGTGAAACAATGTTCTGAACTTGGCTCTCCCACCTCAGAGACACAGCCCTGATGCCTTGCTGGAGCACGAAGAGCCTGACATCCACATGGCTGAGAATAAAAGTGAGAAAGAAAAGAAAGGAAGATGATAAAATAAAATAAAGTTATTAAAATAAAAACATTATTAAATTTTTTAAAATAATTTAAGAAGAAAGAAAGGAGAGAGAAACCAAGCCAAAAAACAAAACCACTAATGATAACAAGTACTAAAAATGATAAAAAACAAACAAACAAACAACAAACCAAACAAACAACAAACCAAACAAACAACCAACAGATAGAACCCTAGGACAACTAGTAAAATCAAAGCAATACAGACAAAATCACACACAGAAACATACATATATACATTCACAAAAAGACATAAAGGGAAAAAAAAAACTATATGTTGTTTGCTCCCAAAGTCCACCTCCTCAATTTGGGATGATTCATTGTGTATTCAGGTATTCCACAGATGCATTATACATCAAGTTGGTTGTGGCCATATAATCTGCTGTTCCTGAGGCTGCTGGGAGAGAGTTCCCTTTCTCTTCTTTGTCTCACAGCTCCTGGGGTTCAGCTTTGGATTTGGCCCTGCCTCTGCATGTAGGTCACCTGAGGGTGTCTGTTCCCCGCCCAGAGAGGATGGGGTTAAAGGGGCAGGTGATTAGGGGGCTCTGGCTCACTCATGCCGGGTGGAGGGAGGGTTACAGAATGCGGGGCAAGCTTGCAGTGACAGAGGCCAGCATGATGTTGCACCAGCCTGAGGTTCACCATGTGTTGTCCTGGGGAAGTTGTCCCTGGATCATGGGACCCTGGCAGTGGTGGGCTGCACAGGCTCCCTGGAGCAGAGTTGTGGATAATGACCTGTGCTTGCACACAGGCTTCTTGGTGGCTGCAGCAGCAGCCTTAGCATCTCATGCCCTTCTCTGTGGTCCGCTCTGATAGCCGCTGCTCACGCCCATCTCTGGAGCTCCTTTAAGTGACACTCTTAATCCCCACTCCTCACCCACCAGGAAACAAAGAAGCAAGAAAAAGTCTCTTTACTCTTGGGCAGCTCCAGACTTTTTCCTGCAGTCCTCTCATTGGGATCTGACCTCCGAAGCCTATGCCTCCTGGCTTCATGTCTTGATCTGTCTCATAAAATCGGAACTACAATTCTTTGTCTACATAACAAAAATAATGTAAATAAATAAAACATCAATAATAATAATAAGTAGAAATAGGAAAGTAATAAAAACAGCAATGTTTTTCTTTAGGTTCACCTTCTATTCTGGTTACAGTTAAATGCAATGATTACAAATCTCTATTACTACCTAGACTTATGTTATATATTTTGGATTTCATCATACACAGAAATCTAGTTCAGAGTAAGATAAAAATCTTGCCCCAGATACTTATGTTTCAAATAATGCAGTGATAAAGCAAATGTATCAAAATTAATTATTTAAACTAAACTCAAGAGATCAACATTTCATGACACCGTTCAAGTATAAAATGTCTTAGAAGTACTCTTCTTTTGCATTCTCTATAATAGAAAAAGGGGGAAAGGGCTAAGGTAATTATTTATTCTTACAGGTGCCACAATCAACCAAAATATCCTTTTTAGTGTACATGGGAATAAAACCAAATTGAGACCTTGTAGACATTAGTATATAACTACATGTATTTACTCTCCCGCTTTTTTGGGGAAATAAAATATCTATAATTTAAATGTAAATCCAACAAATTATGAAATTGAATGAAAAAAAGACCCAGCTGAGCAAATCTTTGCTTTCGTTATTTTGAGAAAGAGTATTTTACATTATAATGGGTGAGAAGAAATAGCCTTCATTAATATAAGGATATATTTGCATGAATGTGCCTATGTGAATTGAGTTTTCCTATTTCTTACAAATTAATAGGTTTATTGTGCATTCAGATATAAATTATAACTTCATAAAAACCCACATGCTAGAATCCTCAAAATTTAATTTATGATTAAAACATATATTTTCATAAACATAAAAGTAATTTACAAATAAAATAAATATATTAGCCATAAATGTTAAATATTTTTATGAGGGCTGAAATCAGCTCAGGTGCTCATATTTATATAAATAAAACAACATAGCAGCTCTATTGAAAGATGGTAAACAATAATTTGTAATTTTATGTGACAGGATTACTATGTTCAGTTCAATCTCACTGTTGTGTTTTTTACTCTACCTTTTTCAGTGATGTTTATATATATATTTGATTATATCCATGAATCATTTTCAGTAATATTAACATCATCAACAAACAACTATGAAAATAAAATAATCATTTTTATTCCTTAAGTACTTAATGTCATGCATTATGCATTTTCTTTACATCTATTATGTTATGTTTCAGAGATCTATTAAATAATTACCATTTTTTAATTTCCTTAGTACACATAAGGGAAATGAGACTTTGAAAGGTTGGTAGCTTGACTGAAGTTCCCTAACTAATGAGTAATATAAAAAGGAATAAAGTACATTTTTCAGCCCAAACTCCAGAAAACATTATGGTGTCTAAAATTATACATATATGCTTTCTTAAGTTTATGTCTTATAAAAATAGATACTTGAGTATGTACACAAAGCTTCCTTGAGGTAAATATTTGAAATCACTTATTTCTTGAAAATTCAGGTAAACTGTTCTAAATTTCTTTATATCTGTGCTTACTTTTAGAAAGAATTGTTAATTTTACTCTTATTTTCTGCAAGTATTCAATGACTAAAAATCTGATGAACAAAAGTGGAAGATAACTTAGATATGCAAAAAAAATTAATTACTTCAACAGTTTCTAATTGAACATTAAATTGTGTTAGTTTAGTAAGCTGTTAGACTTGAATTCCTTTCCATCTTTCAAGAGGATGTACATAAATTTATTGTAAATATTCACCTCATGCAAAAAGTTAACATTTCACATCTCTAAAATAATATTCTTTCTGAATAAATTGAATTTTAGAAGATATATATGGTGAAATTATGTTTTTTACACTTACAATGTCTTCTTTAATTACATTTTTAAAAATAGAAAGCAGCTGCATATTTCACAAGGAGAGGAATAAATTTCAAGAAGTTTGTAACTCTGAATTAATAAATATTCCCATATGTATCTACATGAAAGAGAAAGAGGAGTACAGAATAAAAGGTACTGACAATTCAGAGATAAATTTAAACATTTGGTGACACACTAAAAGTGCAATAATACACCTTTGTCTTTTTCCTGCACTAATTTTTTTTCAAATACATAGAAAATGCATACTGATTGCTCATTACTAACTTAGTTGGGGCAAAACTTTAATTTAACATGTTTTTGACCTTAAATAACTCATACTGAATAAGAAAAGCAAATAACAACAATAATAACAATACAAACAATTATTTGGAATTCACCATGTTTAACTAAGGTACTGGAATATGATTAAAATAAACATAAAGGGAAAGATAAAAAAGTATTAATTCTAAATAAGAATGTTTGTTTTATGTAAATTTTAGGGAAAGAAAATTAAGAGTGTTATATAACTCTTTCCCAGAACAAAGATGCCCATCCTGAGTTTTGTAATGATGATGAAAGGCTTTCCAACACTGAATAAGCTGAGAAAATTGTAGACTTGAAACAAATATGATATTGCAACTAAAAATAATTATAATAAAGAAGAAAGGTTGCTACTATAGTTTAAAGAAAAAGAAAATAATGTACAACCAACATTTATAAAATTAGTGAGGGGAATAACATAAGATGGTCGATACACAGGAGAATTTAAAATATTTAATCCTTGTTCACTCACTGTTTGCAAACTGAAAACATCAATTTAATCACTAAAAATGATAATTTCTTCTAGAAAAGTCTTAGGCCAGCTATGCAATCACTTTGCATTATTTTTGCAATTCCCAGGGTTCTATCCTTGTACACATAATACTGTATATAAAAAATAAAGTTACAAAAGATTCTAATCATAGAAAATATATTAGTATGCTTTGTATTAAAGTAAAGCTTTTTGATCATGATGAATTCATTGAAAAATGTCTTTATAAACTCTTTGCTGGGACTTCCCTGGTGGTGCAGTGGTTAAGAATCCAACTGCCAATGCAGGGGACACGGGTTCGAGTCCTGGTCCGGGAAGATCCCACATGCTGTGGAGCAACTAAGCCCATGTACCACAATTACTGAGCCTGCACTCTAGAGCCTGCAAGCCACAACTACTGAGCCTGTATGCCACAACTGCTGAAGCCTATGCGCCTAAAGCCCATGCTCTGCAACAAGAGAAGCCACCGCAATGAGAAGCCTGTACACTGTAATGAAGAGTAGCCCCCACTCGCCACAACTAGAGAAAGCCCGCACACAGCAGCGAAGACACAACGCAGCCAAAAATAAACAAATTAATTAATTTTAAAAAACCCTTTGCTGAAAATATGATTTAAAATAACATTTAAATAGGAATTAAAGTAATTACTTTTCTAGTTGAAAAAATTGTCCTCAAAAACTTAACATTTTCATTAAAATGTTAGAAAAATAGGAGGTTAAAATATAGTTTAACCTTCATTAATTTTTTTTAAGGAAAAAAGGACAACACATTTTTCTAAATCTGTCTCTCACACGCATTTTACCTTTATGGTGAGAGTTAAACTGCACATTTCATAACCTTTATCCACATAAATTTCCTTTTACCCCTCTTTCACACCTTTCACTGATATATAAATACAGCTTTCTACACTGATTTAATAAGATAATTACGCTCTGTTTTGCTGGACACAACAGCCATTTGAACACTCATGTCAGCAGAATGCACTATTAAAGATTATATCAGAATGGATTAAGTACCACATTGATTTTTCAAAAGTACATTTCTGCTTGCTTGGAGGAGTAGATGAAGGCTGATTCTTGATATTAGAAAAGTGGTCTCTGTACACAGCCTGTGTTTATGATAGTTCAGATGGTTTTGGTGTTGCTTTTGTATTGATAATTCAAATGAAATGTATTTCTATTTTCCCTTTCCACAAAATCTTATTGTCTTTATTAAATAATTTTCCAGTAGCTCTACATTGTTATTATTAAATTATATCCCCTTTAATGCATTTTACCTGCAACCATCTAGTCATATTAGAAAATGAACATGGTGAAGCTTACACAAATGCTTAAAAGAAAACATGAAATCTTTAAAATAGACTGCCTTTGCAGCATGTTTAAGAAAACCCACATAGACGAAAAAAGGGAATATAGTTTCTGATCAATGAAAAAAGCTCTTATAACTGTATTAGGTATCAAAATCTTCAATGCTTTAAAAGTGAAAATCCCCATATAGGAATAATTCAAACTTCTTCCCAGGAAGTAATTTTCTTTCACAAATTACTGTGCACATACTGCACGACTGTGCACTGGACTTAAAAAGTTACATTCATTCTTTTTCACAATTATTTAATGTACTGATCAAAAGCCAGCTTTAATAGAAGACTTTCAGTAAGAAGGTATCTACTATCTTGTGAATTTCTTTTTTTTTTTTTTTTTTGCGGTACGCGGGCCTCTCACGGTTGTGGCCTCTCCCATTGTGGAGCACAGGCTCCAGACGCGCAGGCTCAGTGGCCATGGCTCACAGGCCCAGCTGCTCCGTGGCATGTGGGATCTTCCTGGACTGGGGCGTGAACCCGTGTCCCCTGCATCAGCAGGCGGACTCTCAACCACTGCGCCACCAGGGAAGCCCAATCTTGTGAGTTTCTTAAGCACTAAGAAATGGTATGATACAGTATATTTTATGCACATCATATATAGTCTGTAATAACATTTTTAACTCTAAAAGTCATTTTTGTCCCCCTAGTTAATATGTATCTAAAGGGTATATTTTGAACTGCTAATATTGCTTTGTACTGTGCCGACATTTTATAGATTTTAAACCATTAAGCAAAATAATCTTCCAAATTTTGTGTTTTTTAATGAAGTCTTAGCCTTAAGAAATTAATATGAACTAAAATAAATAGCTTCAAGATAAAGTGAATAACATTAAACAGCATCAATTCAAAATTATGATAATGAATCCACAAATTGCAATAGTATAAAATTGTCACATAGCTAAATGCATAGACTTTGGATCCTGTCCTGTTTTTCTGATAATGGGTTTTTCCTGTCTCCAAAGAATCTCTTCCCTATGGGTCTTTGAACTAGTGACTCTTATTTGTAAAAGCAGAAGCTCTATCTTTTGTGTATGTTTCTAATTCAAATCACAATAAAGTCCATTTCTGGCATCTTAAGAGAGCAGCTGATTAAAAGGAACTATCATGATTCATTCAACAACTATGTACTGAGTCTGGAGCACGGTAGAAAGTATTGCAAATGAAACAAAGATATGCTTTTGTCCTCCATGAGTTTATAATCTAATGATGGTGTATAAAATTACTGAACAAAGCATAAACTAATAGGTGCTATGTGAGTATCAGCTATAATAAGTGACATTCATTTTACAGGAAAGAGCGCAGTAAACTCTGATGATTGGAAAAGAATGTTTGGGGTACAGTCACATAAACTTGAAATACAAATGATAAATGGAAGTTTGTGGGTGAGAGTAACAAAAAAGAGAGAGAATTCAATTCAGAGATAATAACATAATTGCTTTGACTTAAATAGTTGATAACTTGGCAGGTTAGTGACTAATCCTATAAACAGAATTCTATAGATTCTACAGCAGAAAGGTACTTATGCCTTTAAAAAAGAAGATATTGAACTCTAGATATCTCACAAGACCTTGTAAAACTTGTTAGTATTTTGTAAGCTAGTTAGTGAACTTTGAAGGCCCTGACTTACACAGTTAAGACCATTTCCAATAAATGCACTGCCTCTAGACTAAAAGATACAATCATTATGTTTTTGTTAAGATTTAGCTTTAAAATCTGTTGATCAAAAAACATTTTATGTTAAATGACATGTCCATGTCTCCTTTTCTCAAAATTGATATCTCAAAATTTTCTGGAAAACTTAATAGTCAACAGCAAATAAAAAGATATTAAATTAATTTATTAGAGAAATAAGTGCTGAGTACAGAAAATCATATGGTAATGGAGTTCTGGCATTAGGCTACAGGATACAGATCTTGATGCACCTCTTAGTAATTATTCAACATTAAGCAAGTGTGTAAAATGGGGATCCAAATAAAACCTGTCTATTAGGGGTCTTAGAAGAATTAAATAAGATTACGCATATTAAAACTACAGTTGACCCTTAAATAAAGTGGGTTTCAAATGTGTGGTCTACTTATACACAGAATTTTTTTTTTCAATGATAAATTCACAACTATATGATCCATGGTTGGTTGAATCTGTGGATGCAGAACCTCGGATACAAGGAGCTATGAGGTTAAACATGGATTTTTGACAGCACAGAGAGTAGGCACCCATAATACACACATTGTTCAAGGGTTAACTGTAAATATTTAGCTTAGTATCTAGTCCATATTAGAGTCAATACAAAATAACAGTATAATATTCATTTAAAAGAAGTATCAAAATGATAGGTGATGTTTGAATAGTATTACTATTACATAGCCCCATGCTTGTATACATACAATAATTTTACAAAAATGAATACATTCATTTTATGAATATTACTATTTTTACATATAACTATACAATAGATTTTTATTTTCTACTTTAAATTAAAATTTTTTGAAAAGATGGAGACCTAAGACAGTAAAATGAAAATAAAAACTCAAACAACCTAGAACTATTCATATTAATATTATATTAATAGATAAATATTTTGATGTGTCACTTTTAAAATAATAACTTGGAATTCTGCTGAATGTTCTACCTTATAACTTGTCTTTTGCATTAAAACATTGATCATTAACATTTTCCATATCCTGATATGTAAGGTCTACTTAGTATTCCAAAATGTCAGAGATTAAATTATCTTTCTGTAACATATTTAATCCAAGACATTTTAATTCCTCATTAAATGTTACATATTATTATCTTATACATAAATTTTGCTTTTTCTCTTATATCAATTTTATTATCACCAGCACAAAAAGAGATTGTCCATAATTCCACGTACTCACTCACTCTACTGGGTGTTATTTTTGTCGCACCCAGATTCCCTTTACTGATCCAGGGTACTCATTGCTCTCCTCCTGTTAGTGTTAACTCCTAAGAATTTACAGTAGCCCCTTCTCCATAGAATTGTTGTTAGTAGGTATTGCCAGATACTGGCATTTTAACTCCTTATCTCGCACTGAAAAGCAGTTGTTAGCCAATAACTAGGAACATGTGCCTACAAAAATGGCTTCCCTGCTATACCACAAGAGGGACCAATGTTGCAGGGCAATTCATACACCAGCATTCCTCTTGGGTCAGTCAGAGACCACATCCTTGCTTAGAGTCTTCCCATAACCTATCCTGCTCTCATCACCCTGAGAGCATCCTTCTAGTTAAATAAATCATCTGAGTCCAGATCTTAGGCTCAGTTTCTAGAGAACCATGAAACTTTCACCACAGTCAAGATAATAAAATCTTTTTTTTTTTTTTTTTTTGCGATATGCAGGCCTTTCACTGTTGTGGTCTCTCCCATTGTGGAGCACAGGCTCTGGACGTGCAGGCTCAGCAGCCATGGCTCACGGGCCTAGCCACTCTGTGGCATGTGGGATCTTCCCGGACCGGAGCACAAACCCGTGTCCCCTGCATCGGCAGGTGGACTCTCAACCACTGCACCACCAGGGAAGACCAAGATAATAAATCTTTGAGAGGTCTGTTTTTTATAATTTGTTTTAGTTATTCCAGGTCTATATAAATTTTAGAATACACTTGACAATTTTTAATTTTAAAGAAAATCCTCCTGTGACTTTGATAGGAATTTCATTGGATTCATAGGTCAATTTTTGGAGAATTGAGAACTTAAGAATACTGAATGTGCTGATCCATGAAGATTACATATTTATCCATTTATTTAATCTTTAGTGTTAAAATGTATCAGAGGTTTATAGTTTTCAATATACAGATTTGGGACATATTTTCACAAATTTATCTATAATTATTTCATAGTTTTGATACTATTGCAAACAGTTTTTAAAATATTACGTCAAAGGTTTTTTGCTAACAGAAATAAAATTGACTTTTAATATAGTTTATAGCTTGCAATATTACTAACCTCATTTATTAGATGAAATATTTTATGAAGATTCCATAGACTTTTCAGCATAGACAATCATGTTATCAGTGGATAGACAGTTTTACTTCTTCCGCTTGTGTGTGAGTGCCTTTTATTTATTTTTTGCCTTACTGCAGTTATAGAAACCTTCAGTACAATGTTTTGTAGAAGTGGTGGGACAAACATACCATGTTTTTGGTCTTAATGGGAAAGAATTCAGGCATGAACCATGAAATATGATGTTACTTGTAAGTTTTTTGTAGACTTTTTTTTTCATCAGGCTGAGGAAGATGCTTCTATAATTAGTTAATGGATAATTATTTATTATTATTTTATAATTAAGAATGCGTATTAGGACAAGATGGCAGAGTAGAAGGACCTGAGCTCAACTCCTCTTATGAAAACACCAAGATCACAACTAACTGCTAAGCGACAAAAAGACTGGAACCTAACAAAAAAGATATTCTACATCCAAAGAAGAAGCCACAATGAGATGGTAAGAGGAGTGCATTCATGATTAAATCAAATTCCATACACACTGTGTGGACAACCAACTAACAGAAAAATAAATGTATCACAGAGGTTCATGCACAGGAGTGAGGTTCTGAACCCCATGTCAGGCTTCCCCACCTGGGGTTCAGGAATCTGGAAGAGGAACCCCCACACCATTTGGCTTTGAAGGTCAGGAGGGCTTGATTGCAGGAACACCACAGGACTGGGGAAAACAGAAATGCCACTCTTGGAGGGTGCACACAAGGTCTAGTGAGCACTAGATCCTAGTAAAATAGTAATGAGTTCATAGAAGCCTGGGGCAGACCTACCTGCTGGTCTCAGAGAGTCTCCTGGGGAGGCAGGGGTGGCTGTGATTCTCTCTTGAGACATAAATTCTGATGGTGAGCTCATTTGGGAGTACTCATCTGTAGGCTGACATCTTGCTTAGGAGATGAGCACCAAGACCTGACCTCACCCAACAGCCTGGAGGTTCCAGTGCTAGGATGCTTCATGCCAAAAACCCATGGTGGGAACCCATGCATCAGCAGACAGTCTACTTAAAATCTTCCTGCACCCACAGCTACCTCCAAACACACCCCTGACACAGCCCTGCTCACCAGAAGGGTAAGATCCATCTCTATCCACTAGTGGGCAGGCAACAGTCCCTCCCACCAGGAAACCTGCACAAGCCTCTTAGACTAGCCTCATCCACCAAGAGGCAGACACCAGAAGCAAGAGAAACTACAACCATGCAAACTATAGAACAGAAACCCCAATCACAGAAAGTTAGACAAAATGAAATGGCAAAGGAATATGTTCCAGAAAAAGGAACAAGATAAAATTCCAGAACAACTAAGTGAAGTGGAGACAGGCAATCTACCCAAAAAAGAATTCAGAGTAATGATAGTATAGATGATACAAAATCTCTGAAAAAGAATGGAGGCACAGACCAAGAAGATACAAGAAAATTTAACAAAGAGCTAGAAGATATAAGGAACAAACCAACAGAGATAAACAACATGATAACTGAAATGAAAAATACACTAGAAGTGAGCTGGAAGACAGAATGATGGAAATCACTACCGTGGAATGGAATAAAGAAAAAAGAATGAAAAGAAATGAGGACAGTCTCAGAGACCTCTGGGACAATATTAAACACACCAACATTCACATTATAGAGGTCCCAGAAGGAGAAGAGAGAGGGAAAGGGCCTAAGAAAATATTTGAAAAGATAATAGCTGAAAACTTCCCTAACATGGAAAAGGGAAGAGTCACCAAAGTCCAGGAAGCACAGAGTCCCATACAGGATAAACCCAAGGAGGAACACTTCGAGACACATATTAATCAAATTGACAAAAATTCAAGACAAGTGAAATATTAAAAGCAAAAAGCGGAAAGCAAAAAATAACATACAAGGGAATCTCCATAAGTTTATCAACTGATTTTTCAGAAGAAACTCAGGAGGCTAGAAGGGATTGGCAAAATATATTTAAAATGATGAAAGGGAAAAACCTACAAGCAAGAATACTCTACCCAGAAATGTTCCCAATCAGATTTGATGGATAATTCAAAAGCTTTACAGACACGCAAAAGCTCAGAGAATTCAGCACCACCAAACCAGCTTTACAACAAATGCTAAAGGAACTTCTCTAGGCAGAGGAGAAAAGGTCACAACTAGAAACAAAAAAAAATTATGAATGGTAAATCTCACTGGGAATGTCAAACAAACAGTAAAAATAGGAAATCATCCACACACAAATATAATATCAAAATGAGCAATTGTGAGAAGAGGAGAGTACAAATGCAGGATACTGGAAATGCACTTGTAATTAAAAGACCAGCAACTTAAAACAATCTTGTATGTATATATATATATATATATATATATATATATAGACTGCTATATCAAAACCTCATGGTAACCACAAACTGAAAATCTAGAATAAATACACACACACAAAAAAAAAAAGGAATCCATACCCAACACTAAAGTTAGTCACCAAAACAGCAGAGAACAAAAGAGGAAGGATAGAAAAAACACCTACAAAAACAAATCCAGAACAATTAACAAAATGGCAATAATAACATATATATTGATCATTACCTTAAATGTAAATGGCTTAAATGTGTCAACCAAAAGAAATAGACTGGGTGAATGGATAAAAAAGCAAGACCCATATATATGCTCTCTACTAGACACCCACTTCAGATCTAGGAACACATACAGACTGAAAGTGAGCGGATGGAAAAAGGTATCCCATCAAATGAAAATGGGAGAAATGCTGAAGTATCAATACGCATATCAGACAAAATATATGTTAAAATAAAGACTGTTACAAGAGACAAAGAAGAACACTACATAATGATCAAGGGATCAATCCAAGAAGATATAAGAATCATAAACATATATGCACCCAACATAGGAGCACCTCAATATATAAGGCAAATGCTGATAGCTATAAAATAAGTTGACAGTAACACAATAGTAGTGGGGGACTTTAATACCACACTTACATCAATGGACTGATCATCCAGACAGAAAATCAATAAGGAAACACAAGCCTTAAATAACACATTAGACCAGATGGAATTAATTGATATTTATAGAGCATTCCATTCAAAAGCAGCAGAATACACATTCTTCTCAAGTGCACACAGACATTCTCCAGGATGGATCACACACTTGGCCATAAAGCAAATCTAGGTAAATTTAAGAAAATTGAAACCATATAAAGCATCTTTTCTGACCACTATGCTATGAGATTAGAAAACAACTATGAGAGGAAAAGAAAAAACAAAACTAAAAAACACAAACACATGGAGGTTAAACAATATGCTACAAAGCAACCAATCAATCACTGAAAAATTCAAGGAAGAAATCAAAAAACACCCAGAGACAGATGAAAATGAAAATGTGATGTTACAAAACCTTTGGAATGCATCAAAAGCAATTCAAAAAGGGAAGTTTATAGCAATACTGTCTTACCTCAAGAAGCAAGAAAATCCCAAAAAACAACTTAACCTACACCTAAACAACTAGAAAAAGAAGAAAAACAAAACCAAAAGTTAGTAGAGAGAAAGAAATCATAACAATCAGAGTAAAAATAAGTGAGATAGAGATGAAGAAAACAATGGAAAAGATCATTAAAACTAAAAGCTGGTTATTTGAAAAGATAAACAAAATTGATAAACCTTTAGCCAGACTCATCAAGAAAAAAAGGGAGAGGGCTCAAGTCAAAAAATTCGAAATGAAAAATTAGAAGTTACAACTGATACAATAGAAATACAAAGGATCATAAGAGACTACTACAAGCAACAATATGCCAATAAAATGCACAATCTAGAAGAAACAGACAACTTCATAGAAAGGTACAATCTCCCAAGACTAAACCAGGAAGAAATAGAAAATATGAACAGACAAATCACATGTACTGAAGTAGAAACTGTGATTAAAAGACATCCAAGAAACAAAAGTCCAGTACCAGATGGATTCACAGGGGAATTTTATCAAACATTTAGATAAGAGTTAACACCTATTCTTCTGAAACTATTCCAAAAAACTGGAGATGAAGGAACACTCGCAAACTCATTCTATGAGGCAACCACCATCCTGATACAAAAACCAGACAATGATGCCACAAAACAAGAAAATTACAGGTCAATATCACTAATGAACATAGACACAAAAATCCTCAACAAAATATTGATACTAGCAAAGTGACTCCAACAATACAGTAAAAGGCTCATGCAGTACAGTTGATTGAGATTTATCCCAGGGAGGTGAGGATTTTTCAATAACCACAAATCAATCAGTGTGATAGATCACATGAATATATTGAAGGATAAAACCTTATGATCATTTCAATAGATGCAACAAAAGATTTTGACAAATTTCAACATCGATTTATGTTAAAAACTCTACAGAAAGTGAGCACAGAGTGCATAGTGAGACTATCTCAACACAATAAAGGCTGTATATGACAAACCCACAGCTAACATCATACTAAATGGTGAAAAGCTGAAAGCATTTCCTCTAAGATCAGGAACACAACAAGGATGTCCACTCTCACCACTTTTATTCAACATAATTTTGGAAGTCCTAGCAATTAGAGAAGAAAAAGAAATAAAAGGAATCCAAATTGGAAACAAAGAAATAAAACTGTCACTGTTTGCAGATGACATGATATTATACACAGAAAATCCTAAAGATGCTACCAGAAAACTATTAGAAGATGTCAATGAAATCAGTAAGTTTGCAGGATAAACAATTAATACACAGAAAGCTCTCGCATTTCTATAAACTAACAAAGAAAAATCAGAATGAGAAATTAAGGAAACAACTCCATTTAACATTGGATCAAAATGGATAGAATACCGAGGAATAAACTTAATTAGGAGGTAGAATACCTGTTCTCTGAAAACTATAAGACACTGATGAGAGAAATCAAAGATGATAGAGACAGATGGAAAGATATACCATGTTCCTAGATTGGAAAAATCACTATTGTCAAAATGACTATACTCCCCAAGACAATCTACAGATTCAATGCAATCCCTGTCAAATTACCAATGGCATTTTCTGCAGATCTAAAACCATAAAAAAATCTTAAAATTTGTATGGAAACACAAAAGACCACATATAGCCACATATAGCCAAAGCAATCTTGAGAAAGCTGGAAGAATCAGGCTCCCTGACATCAGAGTATACTACAAAGCTGTAGTCATCAAAATGGTATGGTACTGGCACAAAAACAGAAATATAGATCAATGGAACAGGATAGAATACCCAGAAATAAACCCATACACCTATGGTCAATTAATTTGTGACAGAGGAGGCAAGAATATACAATGTAGAAAGACAGTCTCTTCAATAAGTGGTGTTGGGAAAACTGGACAGCTACATGCAAAAGAATAAAATTGGAACATTCTCTAACACCATACACAAAAATAAACTCAAAATTGATTAAAGACGTGAATGTAAACCAGATACTATAAAACACTTCGAGGAAAACCTAGACAGGACACACTTTGACATAAATTGCAGCAATATCTTTTTGGATCCACCTCCTAGAGTAATGAAAATAAAATAAAAATAAACAAATGGTATCTAATTAAATTTTAAAGATTTTGCCAGCAAAGGAAACCATAAACAAATGAAAAGACAACACACAGAATGGGAGAAAATATTTGCAAACAAAGTGACCAACAAGGGATCAATCTCCAAAATATACAAACAGCCCATGTAGCTCAATAAAAAAAAAAAAAAGGGCAGATCTAAGTAGACATTTCTCCAAAGATGGCATACAGATGGCTAACAGTCATATGTAAAAATGCTCAACATTGCTGATTATTATAGACATGCAAATCAAAATTATGAGATATAACCCCACAACAGTCAGAATGGCCATCATAATAAAGACTACTAATGATAAATGCTGGAGAGGGTGTGGAGAAATGGAACCCCCTACACTGTTAGTGGGAATGAAAATTGGTACAACCACTCTGGAGAACAGTATGTAGGTTCCTTAAAAAACAAAAAATAGAGCTACCATATGATGAAGTATTTCCATTCCTGGGCATGTATCCACAAGAAACCATAATTTGAAAGGATACATGCACCACAATGTTCATTGCAGCAGTATTTGCAATAGCCGAGACATAGATAATCACTAGGACCTACTGTATAGCACAGGGAACTCTACTCAATATTCTGTAATAATCTAAATGGAAAAGAATCTGAAAAAGAGTAGATATGTGTATATGTATAACTGAATCACTTTGCTGTACACCTGAAACTAACACACATTGTAAATCAACTGTACTCCAATATAAAATAAAAAATTAAAAGGGTAGTATAAAAAATAATAAAATAAAATATATATCCCCCAAAAACCATGATCCAACTATATGCTGTCTACAAAAGCCTCATTTTAGATTGAAAGACAGAAATGGGTTGAAAATGAAAGGATAGGAAAAGGCATTCCATGCAAATGGTAACCAAGAGAGCAGAGGTGGCTATACTAATAGCAGACAAAATAAACTATAAATCAAGAGTTTACAAGAGACAAAGAAGAATATTATTTACTAGTAAAAGGTTCAAGCAAGAAGATATGACAATTATAAACATTTACATACATGAGAACAGACCATATATGAAGCAAAAACTGATTGAAGGGAAAAATAGACAGTTCTACAATAATAGTTGGAGACATCAATACTCTACTCTCAATAATAGAACAGTCAGATAGAAAAAAAAACAAACAATGTGAAATTAGAGAACTTGAACAACACCATAATCCAACTACCTCTAACAAACATATTAAGCACACTTTACCCAATGACAACAAAATTCACATTCTCCTCAAGTGCATGTGGGACATTTTCCAAGATAGACCATATGTTAAGTGTCAAACTAAGTTTCAATAGATGTTAAAAGGTGATATTAAACAAAATATCTTCTCTAATCATAGCAGGATGAAGTTAGAGATCATTACAGAAGTACAGTTGAACCTTGAATGACATGGGGCGGGGGGGGTGGGGTTAGGAATGCCAATACCACAAGCAGTGGAAATCCACATATAACTTTATAGTTGGCCCACCTTACCTCAAGTTCCATATTCATGGATTTAACCAACTACAGACTGTATAGTACCATAGTATTTATTTTTTAAAATGTGTGTATAAGAGGACTTGCCCAGTACAAACCCATGTTGTTCTAGGATCAACTGTAAAATGGGAAAATTCACAAATTTGTGACAATTAAATACAGTCTTAAACAACCAGTTATTCAAAGAAGAAATTACAAGGGAAAGTAGAAAACAAAATTCAAATCAAAATCGTAATAAGATATTATCTCACACCATTAGAATGGTTACTATCAAAAACACAGAAAATAACAAATGTTGGCAAAGATAGAGAAAAATTGAAACTCTTGTACACTGTTGATGGGAATGTAAAATGGAACAGCTGCTGTGTATGGCAGTTCTTCAAAAAATTTAAAATAGGATTACCTTATGATCCAGCAATTCGAATTCTGGGCATATACCCAAAAAGTTGAAAGCAGGCTTTCTGCAGGATATTTGTATACCCATGTTCACAAAAGAATTATTTACAATAGCTAAAACATGGAAGTAACCCAAGTGTCCATCAATAGGTGAATGGATAAACAAAATATGATATATACATACAATGAAATATCATTCTGCCTTAGAAATTCTGACACATGCTACAGCATGGATGAACCTTGAGGACATTATGCTAAGTGAAATAAGTCAGTCACAAAAGAACAAATACTGTATGATTCCACTTGTATGAGGTACCTATCTAGAGTAATCAAAACCATAAAGACAGAAAGTAGAATGATGGTTGCCAGGGACTGGGGATAGGAGTTAATGGGAATTATTGTTTCATGGGTATAGAGTTTTAGTTTTTGCAAGATGAAAAGAATTTTGGAGATGAATGGTGGTGATGGTTTCACAGCAATGTGAATGTACTTAATGCCATTGAACTGTACATTTTAAAATGGTTAATATGTTACATTTTATGTTGTGTATTTTATCATAGTAAAAAATGAAAAACGGAATGTATTCTAAATTTCATAAAATGCTTTTTATGAATATCTTGAGATTACTATATGGATTTTTTCAATTAGACTTTAAATATAATGAAAACATTGATTTTTCTACAATTAAACATTCCATACTTGGGATAAAGCCTACTTGGTCGTGATGTATTACATTTTTAATGTAATTGTTAGATTTGACTTGTTAAATTTTAAAAGAATTTTTGCATCTATACCGCTAAGAAATCATGATCTATAGTATTTATTATTTCTTGGTCTGCTTTCTCTAGTTTTGTACCATATTTCTAAACATTGGTTTAGAATGAACTGTGAAGTATTAACTCCTCTTCAATTTTTGGAATAGTTTGGGTACAGGTGATATTATTTCTTTCTTCATACTTTGGAATAATTTACCAATGGAGTCACCAGGGCCTAAAATTTTTGACAGGATTTTAAACTACAAATTCAGTTTCTTTAATGTATGTAGGACTAATCAAGTTCTGTATTTTCCTTGAATAAATTTTGATAGCTTTTATCAAGAAATTTATCTATTTCATCTGAATTATTAAATACTGGGCCATAAAGTTGTTATATCTCATTATTATTTTAATATCTTTACAATTCTATAGTCATATCACTTCTCTCATTTCTAGTTCCAGCAATTTTTGTCTTTTCTCTTTTTCTTATCACTTTGTTAGAGGCTTATCAACATACTGATTTCCTAAAAAAACAGATTTTGAGGTTTTGGCTCTGTGTAAAGTTCAGAAATTATTCTCTTAGCTCATTTTGGGTAAATCTTTCACTGGCATTGGATAATTTTCTTTAACCTGCATGCTCAGCTGAAGAGTAAATCTCACTTACTTTGAGAATATATTTGGGATAATCTGATTTAAATTTATGACTGTGTGTGATACTCATAATTCAAATTGACAATGAAACTTGGGGTATGGCAGGCATCCTCTTCAGCAGCCTAAATTGTGTTGTATTATGAACTCCATATAATTGTTGATGGGGAGAGGTTTGATAATAGATTAATACATCATAAAAAGAGAACAGGTCAAGGAATTTCAAATATAAGACCAATAAGTTACAATGTAAATTCCTACTAATTATAGATACTGATCTACACTGAGTTTGTATTATATACCAGAATGAGTGGCATCTTTGATTATTTAACATAGGATAACTAATGTCTATATACCATGATTTTATGTCTTTCTAGGGCACCATAAAATATTTCAGAACAAGATAGTTTTTTTTTTATTTCATTCTGATATAAAGAGTTGAATAATACCTACACAAAGATAGGGTAGGTCTTATAGAAAAACATATATGAATGTGAAACCATAAACATGGAAAAATAAAAGCATTTAAAATACTTGTTTCTATTTGTTTTTAAATTTGCAAGAATAATTTCATTGAACCAAGTAGAGTATTTCCCAAATGATTCTTAATACTTAAAATTATAATTGATTTATAAGGTGTATGTTTGAGTGCATGTATGTTAGTTTATTAAGGTGCAGATGTAGAGACCCTCTAGAACTGTCTGATGTACGTATGGCATGTATCTTCTGCATCTGTTGTGCCAAACTACATACTAAATCTTACTAAATTTTCTGAGTTATTAGAGTTACATCAATTTCTGTCAGATGTTAAATGAGCTCATTCTTTAAACTACAATTCCTTATACAAATTTATTGCATTAAAAATAAATTTTTAAAAAGAATTAGCCCAAAATACTTTACAGTGTTCCAAAATAAGGGAAACATTACCTTGAATCAGAAATGAAACAGAATTGTAAAGCAGTGGGTAGGAGTGAAGGTATTACTTCACTGGGCTTTGGCTTAGAAAAGGCCTTTGGTCACTGAAAATTCAATCCTTCTGCAATAATTGGAGCTAAAAGTACAACATGAAAAGCACAATAAGAAAATACACTGCTGCTTGAAACTGACAAAGGATTAATCTCCAAAATATACAAGCAGCTCATGCAGCTCAATAGCAAAAAATCAAACAACCCAATCCAAAAATGGGCAGAAGGCTTAAATAGACATTTCTCCAAAGAATATATACAGATTGTCAACAAACACATGAAAGGATGTTCAATGTCACTACTCATTAGAGAAATGAAAATCAAAACTACAATGAGGCATCACCTCACACTGGTCAGAATGGCCATCATCAAAAACATCTACAAACAATAAATGCTGGAGAGGGTGTGGAGAAAAGGGAACCCTCCTGCATTGTTGGTGGGAATGTAAATTGATACAGCCACAATGGAGAACAGTATGGAGATTCCTTAAAAACTAAAAATAGAACTACCATAAGACCCAGCAATCCCACTACTGATCATATACCCTGAGAAAAGCATAGATGGAAGAGGGAGGGGATATGGGGATATAAGTATACATATAGCTGATTCACTTTGTTATACAGCAGAAACTAACACAACAATGTAAAGCAATTATACTCCAATAAAGATGCTCAAAAAAAAAGGAGTCATGTACCACAATGTTCACTGCAACACTATTTACAATAGCCAGGACATGGAAGCAACCTAAGTGTCCATTGACAGATGAATTGTGGCACATATATACAATGGAATATTACTCATCCATAAAAAGAAATGAAATTGAGTTATTTGTAGTGAGGTGGATGGACCTAGAGTCTGTCATACAGAGTGAAGTACATCAGAAAGGGAAAAACAAATACCATATGCTAGCACATATATATGGAATCTAAAAAAAAATGGTTCTGAAGAACCTAGGGGCAGGATAGGGATAAAGACACAGACATAGAGAATGGACTTGAGGACACGGGAAGGGGGAAGGGTAAGCTGGGACGAACTGAGAGAATGTCATGTGTATATATATACTACCAAATGTAAAATAGCTAGTGGGAAGCAGCCTCATAGAACAGGGAGATCAGCTCGGTGCTTTGTGACCACCTAGAGGAGTGGGATAGGGAGGGTGGGAGGGAGACAAAAGAGGGAAGGGATATGTGGATATATGTATATGTATAGCTGATTCATTTTGTTATACAGCAGAAGCTAACACAACATTGTAAAGCAATTATACTCCAATAACAATGTTTAAAATAATAAGGATTTAATTCATAATTCAAGTACTTTGTAGATGTATGACACATTCCTTAAATGGCAGTTTTCTTGTTTTATGATGGGAATAATACCTATCATAGTGACAGAACTTTGTGAAGTTTGAATTACATGATATATATAAAATGTTTAATACAGAACACTATACATAGTAAAGCATTCACTAATTCTTGGATGTAATCATTATTACCATCTGTGTAATACCTTGTTGACACCTAAATCTCTGGCAGCCTTACTTATTCCAATCTGTAAAGAAATGCATCCCTTAATTAAATATTTGGCTACCCTAGGATATAGTTCATATAGGTGGGATAGGTTAAATGTTTGATTCATCCTCCCCTATCCCCTCACATTTATTTTTTACCAGTTTTTGAACTAATGAGTGGGTTCACTAACATTCTTCTTTAAAAGGGAAAAAAGATGTTTTTGTTCTCTTTTTTATTATTTTGAATTCAAAGATTATAAAATACTCAATGTGTTTCAATCATTGCAGTTATTCTTTTTTTATTTTTTTTTGCGATACGTGGGCCTCTCACTGTTGTGGCCTTTCCCATTGCGGAGCACAGGTTCCGGACACGCAGGCTCAGTGGCCATGGCTCACGGGCCTAGCCACTCCACGGCATGTGGGATCTTCCCGGACTGGGGCACAAACCCTTGTCCCTTGCATCAGCATAGTGTACTCTCAACCACTGTGCCACCAGGGAAGCCCCTGCAGTTAGTTACTCTTATAATGTTTGATTTCCCATCTTTAGCCATAGGAAATCTGTGTCAGGTCCTGAGTTCTTTGGCGTGAACACATTAGTTTTGATAATTTCCTTCATTTGTGGTTTATCAGTGCTCTGGGCCTATCTTGTACATTTTCTATCCCAGTTATTTCTCTAAAGTTTCCCAATTCCTTTTATGGGAAGTGGTGGAGACCATATTCCAAGTGGTTTTGCTAAATTGGCCATTGACTGCAAGCCTTTATAATGGACAGAGTTAGAAACTTTTTAAAAAGATACATATCATACAAATTTGAAATTCATCAGAAGTGTAACCTTTGTATTATAAGTTCATCAGAGTTCCTACTTATTTTTCCTATCTAGTCTAATCATAACATCCCAGACTTTGCAAGTACAGTCTTTATTAACTATTAAAATACTTTGGGGCTTCCCTGGTGGCACAGTGGTTGAGAATCTTCCTGCTAATGCAGGGTACATGGGTTCAAGCCCTGGTCTGGGAGGATCCCACATGCCACAGAGCAACTAGGCCCGTGAGCCACAACTACTGAACCTGCGCATCTGGAGCCTGTGCTTCGCAACAAGAGAGGCCGTGATAGTGAGACGCCCGCGCACCACGATGAAGAGTGGCCCCTGCTTGCCACAACTAGAGATAGCCCTCGCACAGAAACGAAGACCCAACTCAGCAAAAGTAAATAAATAAATTAATAAAATACTTTGGTCAGTTATTTGTAATAGATAAGGTGCTTAAATACAGGTTGATATAATTTCTAGAGTAAAGTAGAGAGAGATTGTCATAGGATAACAAATCAGGAGAAAAAACTCACCTTGTCTGAATGATGCCTTGTCCTTGTTTAAACAGTTCCCGAAACCTCTTTTCCATTTAAGGGCCCTTAGGCCACTTTATTTTCCTAGATTGCCTTCTATTTCAACTCTAAGTCTGAATAACTATTATTTATTCAGCTTAAATTCTAATGTTTTAGAAACAAATTATCCCACAAATCTAAATTGTATTCTTTTTTTTTTTTTTTTTTGTGGTACGTGGACCTCTCACTGCTGTGGCCTCTCCCACCGTGAAGCACAGGCCCTGGACGTGCAGGCTCAGCAGCCATGGCTCACGGGCCCAGCTGCTCCATGGCATGTGGGATCCTCCCGTACTGGGGCATGAACCCACGTCCCCTGCGTCGGCAGGCAGACTCCCAACCACTGTGCCACCAGGGAAGCCCTTAAATTGTATTCTTATGTCAGACAATCTTATTACACCTTCAGCTTTTCTTTAACACCTCTTATTGAAGTTGGTAATAATGTATTTGTGATATTGTTTAAGAATTGTCTCCTACATTAAATTCTAAGTGCATATAATCAAAAAATGAAAGAAAGAAAGAAAGAAAGAAAGAAAGAAAGAAAGAAAGAAAGAAAGAAAGAAAGAAAGAAAGAAAGAAAGAAAAAACACTACTGTGTGAATTCAGAGACTGGAGTGGGCATGCCACAGTATAAGTAATCCAAAAAGATAAACAAAACAAAACCAAACTTCTGCTTATTTCTCCCTGGGGCTATAATCGAGAGAGAAGGCAGAACACAGGCAGCACCACTCTCAGGAGCTGAACCAAGGGTTCCACAGACTTGTTACAAAGCACAGGAACTTCCTCTGTCACTGAAGCTTCATCTCTAAAATAAAGGTCTGGGGAAGGAGACAAGAAAACAACCAAGAAAAGAGTGAGTACAGACATGATAAGACTGAGGAAAGAGAAACTAAAACAAAAGCTTCCCATTCAAAATTTGCCACAAAATTTTAATTGTGCTATAATATACATAATCAAAAGTTTCCCATTAAAGTTTTCCATCTTAACCATTCTTAAGTATGCACTTCAATGACATTAAGTACATTCACATTGTTGCGCAACCATCACCACGATCCAGTTACAGAAATCTTTTCATCTTGCAAATCTGAAATTCTATACTCATTAAAAAATTACTCTCCATTTCTTTTATGTCCTGCTCCTGGCATCCACCATTCTTCTGTCTTTAAATTTGACTGTTCTAGGTACCTCAGATAAGTGGAGTCATACAGTATCTGTTCTTTTGTGACTGGCCTATTTCACTCAACATAATGTCTTCAAGGATCATCAACATTGTAGCATGTATCAGACTTTCCTTCCTTTTTAAGGTTGAATAATATTACATTGTATGTATATACTACATTTTATTACCCATTCATCTAACAGTGGACATTTGGGCTGCTTCCATTTGTTGGCTATTTCAAATAATGGTACTATAAACATAGATGTACAAATATATTTTTGAATTTCTGCTTTCAATTCTTTCATATATATACCCAGAAGTGGAATTGTTGGATAATATGGTAATGCCAATTATAATTTCTTGATTAAACACCATAATGTTTTTGACAGCAGCTGTACCATTTTACATTCCTATCAACAGCATGCCAGAGTTCCAATTTTTCTACATCCTTATCAACACTTTCTATTTTTTTTTTATAGCAGTCAT
The DNA here is from genome assembly GCF_059928025.1 of Delphinapterus leucas. NCBI lineage: Eukaryota > Metazoa > Chordata > Mammalia > Artiodactyla > Monodontidae > Delphinapterus > Delphinapterus leucas. The sequence continues at coordinate 36,282,354 of NC_143146.1, read as the reverse complement.
CCTAAGGATAATAAAGTAGTATATCATTGTGGTTTGGATTAGCATTTCCTTAAAGATTAGTGATATTGAACAATTTTTCATGTGCTTATTGACCATTTATATATCTTCTATGGCAAAATATTTATCAAATTCTTGCCCATGTTAAAGGTTGTGTTTTTTTTTGTTGTTAAGTTTTAGGAGTTCACTATATATTCAGGATATTAACCTTTTATCAGATATAGAGTTTGCAATTTGTTTTAACATTCTGTGTGTGGCCTTATTATTCTGTTTTTTCCCCAAACTTTATTGAGGTATAATTGACATATAACACTAAGTTTAAGGTGTACAATGTGTTGATTTTATGCCCTTATATATTATAAAATGATTACCACCATAGTATTAACTAACATTTCCAGGTCACATAATTATCATATCTTTTTGTGGTGAGAACATTTAAGATTTACTCTCTTAGCAACCCTCAAGTATGTAATTCAATATTATTAGCTATAATCAACACAGTGTACATTAGATTCTAGAATTTATTCATCTTATAACTGGAAGTTTTTATCCATTGACCAACAACTCCCTTCTTCCTACCCCCACCCACTTCATGCTTGGGAAACTACCAAAACTCTCTGTATCTTTTTTAGATTCCACATATAAGTGATATCATATAGTATGTCTTTCTCTGCCTGATTTATTTCACTTAGCATAGTGCTCTCAAGGTCCATCCATTTTGTCTCAAATGGCAAGATTTCCTTCTTTCCCACTGCAGAATAATATTCCATTGTGTATATATACCACAACTTCTTTATCCACTCATCCATTGATGGATATTTAGTTTTTTTCATATCTTGGCTATTGTGACTACTGCTGCAAAAAACATGGGATGGTTCTTTGAGTTCCTGTTTTTACTTCCTTTGTATGTATACCCAGAGTGGAATTGCTGCATCATATCGTAGTTCTATCTTTAATTTTCTGAGAATATTTCATATTGTTTTCTGTAGTGGCTGGGCCAATTTACATTCCCACCAACAGTGCACCAGGGTTCCCTTTTTTCCAACGTCCTTGCCAACACTTGGTATTGCTTGTATTTTTGATGACAGCCATTCTAACAGCTGTAACATAATAACTTATTGTGGATTTTATTTTTTCCCTGATTATTAGTGATGTTGAACAGTTTTTCATATACTTGACCTTTTGGATGTCTTTTGAAAAATGTCTATTCTGTTTCTCTGGTCATTTTTAAATTGGATTGCTTTTTTGCTATTGTGTCATACCAGTTCTTTACATATTTTGGAAACTAATCCCTTATGAGATACATTTGCAAATATTTTCTCTCATTTTATAAGTTGTCTTTTCACTTTGTTGTTTCTTTTGCTGTGCAGAAGCTTTTTTATTTTGAATAGGCCCACTTGTTAATTTTTGCTGTTACTGTTGTGCTTTTGATGTTATTTCAAAAAAAAAATTGTTGCCAAGACCTAAGACAAAGAGTTTTTCCCTATGTTTTTTTTTCTAGGACTTTCAGTTTCATTTCTTATATTTAAATATTTAATTGACTTTAAGTTAATTTTTGTGAGTGATGTAAAACAGGAGTCTAATTTCAGTCGTATGCATGTGGTTATCCATTTTTCCTAGGATGATTTGTTGAAGAGACTATCATTTTCCCATTGAGTACTATTTGTCCCCTTGCCAAATATTACTTGACCATCTATGTGAGGGTTTATTGCTGGGTTCTTGATTTTGTTCCATTAGTCTATGTGTCTATTTACATACCAGTACCAAATAGTTTTCATTACTACAGCTTTGTAGTATAGTTTGAAACCAGGAACTGTGTTACTTCCAGCTTTTTTCTGATTTCATTGGATTGCTTTGGCTATTCATGGTCTTTTGTGATTCCATACAAATTTTAGGGGTTTTTTTCTATTTATATGAAAAAAAGCCTTCAGAATTTTGATAGGGATTGCATTGACTCTATAAATGGTTTTGTGTAGTATAGACATTTAAAAAATAGTAAATCTGGTTCATAAACACTGTATATCATTCATTTGTTTGTGAGTTATTCAATTTCTTTCATCAAACATATTTCACCTACTTGGTTAAATTTATTCCTAAGCATTTTATTATTTTTGATGCCATTATAAATAGGATTGCTTTCTAAAATTCTATTTCAGGTAGTGTTTGGTTAATATATTGAAATGCAGCTGACTTATGTATGTTGATTTTGTACACTGCAACATTACTTACTTCATTGATTACTTCTAAAAGTTTTTTGGAAGTGTTTCAGGATTTTCTATTTTTAAGATCATATCATCTGAAGACAAAGATAGCTTTACTTCTTCCTTTCTGACTTAGGTGAATTTTATGTCTTTTTCTTCCTTGATTGCTCTGGCTAGAACTTCGAGTACTATGTTGAATAGGAGTGGTGAGAGTGTGCACCCATGTCTTATTTCTGATCACAGAGGAAAATCTTACATAAAAATTTCACCATTGAATGTGATGCTAGCTGTGGGCTTGCCATATATAACCTTTATTATGTTTAGTTATATTCTTTCAGTACACAACTTGTTGAGAAATTTTGTCTTGAAAAGATGTATTTTCATGCCTATTAACACATCTATTCACATAATCATATTATTTTTATCTTTTATTCTACTAATGTGGCATCATATTTATTCATTTGTTTATGTTTAACCATTCTTGCATCCCACAAATAAATCCTGCTTGAACATGAGGTATGGTTCTTTTAAAGCTATTTTAAATGTATTTGCTAGTATTTTGTTGAGAATATTTGCATCTATATTTATCAAGGATAAACGGCGTGTAGTTTTCTTTTCTTTATAGTGTCCTTAGCTGCCTTTGGAGTCAGAGTAATTCTGCCCTCCTAAAATGAGTTTCAGAGTACTACCTCCTCTTCAATTTTTTGGAAGGTTCGAGAAGGATTCTTATTAACACTTTTTAAAATGTATTGTAGAATTCACCAGTGAAACCATCTAGTGCAGGGATTTTTGATTTTTTTTTTTTTTTTTTTTTTTTTGTGGTACGCAGACCTCTCACTGTTGTGGCCTCTCCTGTTGCGGAGCAACAGGATCCAGACGCACAGGCTCAGCGGCCATGGCTCACGGGCGCAGCCACTCCGTGGCATGTGGGATCTTCCTGGACCAGGGCACAAACCCATGTCCCATGCATCATCAGGCGGACTCTCAACCACTGCACCAACAGGGAAACCCTAGTGCAGGGATTTTTATGACAGGGAGTTTTTGATTACTGACTCAATTTTCTAAATCATTATTGGTCTGTTTAGATTTTCTGTTTGTTTTTGATTCAGTCTTATTAGGTTGTATGATTCTAGGAATTTATCCATTTCCTCTAGGTTATCCAATTTGTTGGTATATAATTGTTCATAGCAGTCTGTCATATTCCTTTGTATTTTTGTGGAATCAGTTGTAATGTCTCCTCTTTCATTTCTTATTTTATTTATTTGTTGTCTATGTCTCTTTTTTGTTTTTTATACATTTTTATTGGAGTATAATTGCTTCACAATACTGTGTTAGTTTCTGTTGCACAACAAAGCGAATCTGCCATATGTATACAAATGTCCCCATATTACCTCCCTCTTGAGCCTCCCTCCCATCCTCCCTATCCCACCCCTCTAGGTCATCAAAAAACACTGAGCCAATCTCCCTGTGCTATGCTGTTGTTTCCCACGAGCCAAATATTTTGCATTCAGTAGTGTATATTTGTCTCACTTCACCCCAGCTTCTCCCTCCCACACCAAGGCCTCAAGTCAATTCTCTATGTCTACCTATTTATTCCTACCCTGAAACTAGGTTCATCAGTACCATCATTTTTTTTTTTTTTTAGATTCCATATGTATGTGTTAGCATATGGTATTTGTTTTTCTTCTTCTGATGTACTTCACTCTGTATGGCAGACTCTATGTCCATCCACCTCATTACAAATAACTCAGTTTCATTTCTTTTTATGGCTGAATAATATTCCATTGTATATATGTGCCACATCTTCTTTATCCATTCATCTGTCAAGGGACATTTAGGTTGGTTCCATGTCCTGGCTATTGTAAATAGTGCTGCAATGAACATTGTGGTGCAGATGTCTTTTTGAATTATAGTTTTCTCAGGGTATATGCCCAGTAGTGAGATTGCTGGTTCATATGATAGTTCTATTTTTAGTTTTTTTAAGGAACCACCATAATGTTCTTCATAGTGGTTGTATCAAATTACATTCCAGCCAACAGTGTAAGAGGGTTCCCTTTTCACCACACCCTTTCCAGCATTTATTGTTTCTAGATTTTTTGATAATGACCATTCTGACCGGCGTGAGGTGATAACTCACTGTAGTTTTGATTTGCCTTTCTCTAATAATTAGTGATGTTGAGCATCTTTTCATGTGCCTCTTGTCCATCTGTATGTCTTCCTTGGTGAAATGTCTATTTAGTGCTTCTGCCCATTTTATAACTGGATTGTTTGTTTTTTTGGATATTGAACTCCATGAGTTCTCTGTAAATTTTGGAGATTAATCCTTTGTCATTTCATTTGCAAATATTTTCTCCCATTCTGTGGGTTATCTTTTTGTCTTGCTCATGGTTTCCTTTGCTGTGCAAAAGCTTTTAAGTTTAATTAACTCTCATTTGTTCATTTTTGGGTTTATTTCTGATACTCTAGGAGGTGAGTCAAAAAATCCTGCTGTGGTTTATGTCAAAGAGTGTTTTTCCTGTGTTTTCCTCTAAGAGTTTTATAGTGTCTGGTCTTACACTTAAGTCTTTAATCCATTTGAAGTTTATTTTTATGTATGGTGTTAGGTAGTGTTCTAATTTCATTCTTTTACATGAATGAAATTTTTTCCCAGTGCCATTTATTGAAGAGGCTGTCTTTTCTCCATTGTGTGTTCTTGGCTCCTTTGTTGTAGAATAGGTGCCCATATGTGCATGGGTTTATCTCTGAGCATTCTATCCTGTATCATTGGTTTATATTTCTGTTTTTGTGTCAGTATCATACTGTCTTGATTATTGCAGCTTTGTGGTATAGTTTGAAGTCAGGGAGCCTTATTCCTGAACTCTGGTTTACTTTCTCAAGATTGCTTTGGCTATTCGGGGTCTTTTGTGTTTCCATATGACTTGTAAAATTTCTTGTTTCTAATTCTGTGAAGAGTGTAATTGGTAGTTTGATAGGGATCGCATTGAATCTGTAGATTGTTAAAAGCTTTTTCTGCATCTATTGAGATGATCATTTTTATTCCTTAATTTGTTAATGTGGTGTATCACATTGATTGATTCATGTTTATTGAAGAATCCTTAAATCCCTGGGATAAATTCCACTTGGTCATAGTGTATGATGCTTTTAATGTGTTGTTGGATTCTGTTTGCTAGTATTTTTTCAGGATTTTTGCATCTTTGTTCATCAGTGATATTGCTCTATAATTTTCTTTTTTTGTGATATCTTTCTCTGGTTTTGGTACCAGGGTGATTGTGGCTTCGTAGAATTAAGTTGGGAGTGTTTCTCCCTCTTCAATTTTTTGGAAGAGTTTGAGAAGGATGGGTGTTAGCTCTTCTCTAAATGTTTGATGGAATTTGCCTGTGAAGCCATCTGGTCCTGGACTTTTGTTTCTTGTAAGATTTTAATTATAGTTTCAATTTCATTTTTTGTGATAGGTCTGTTTACATTTTCTAATTCTTCCTGGTTCATTCTTGGAAAATCGTACCTTTCCAAGAATTTGTCCATTTCTTCACGGTTGTCCATTTTATTGGCATATAGTTGTTTGTAGTAGTCTCTTATAATCCTTTGTATTTTTGCAGAGTCAGTTGTGATTTCTCCTTTTTCATTTCTAGTTTTATTGATTTGCTTCCTCTTCCTTTTTTTCTTGATGAGTCTGGCTAAGGGTTTATCAATTTTGTTTATCTTTGCAAAGAACCAACTTTTAGTTTTATTGATCTTTGTTATTATTTTCTTCATTTCTATTTCATTTATTTCTGCTCTGATCCTTATTTCTTTCCTTCTACTCACTTTGGGTTTTCTTTGTTCTTCTTTCTCTAGTTGTTTTAAATGTAGGGTTAGATTGTTTATTTGAGACTTTTCTTGTTTCTTGAGGTGAGATTGAATTGCTATAAACTTCCCTCTTAGAACTGCTTTTGCTGCATTCCATAGGATTTGGGTCACTGTGTTTTCATTGTCATTTGTTTCTATGTATTCTTTTTTATCTCTTCTTTGATTTCTTCAGTGATCTCTTGGTTATTTAGTAGTCCATGTTTAGCCTCCAAGTATTTGTGTTTTTTACAGCTTTTCTCCTGTAATTGATTTCCAATCTCATAGCATTGTTGTCCCAAAAGATGCTTGATATGATTTCAATTTTTTTAACTTTTCTGAGGCTTGATTTGTGACCCAAGATGTGATCTATCCTGGATAATATTCTGTGTGCATTTGAGAAGAATGTGTATTGTGCCACTTTTGAGTGGAATGTTCTATAAATATTAGTTAAATTTATCTCATCTATTGTGTCATTTAAAGCTTGTGTTTCCATATTTATTTTCTGTTTGGATGATTTGTCCATTGGTGAAAGTGGCCTGTTAAAGTCCCCTACTATGTTTGTGTTACTGTTGATTTTTCCTTTCATTGTTGTTAACATTTGCCTTATGTATTGAGTGGTCCTATGTTGGGTGCATAAACATTTATAATTGTTATATCTTCTTCTTAGATTGATCCTTTTACCATTATGTAGTGTCCCTACTTATTCTTGTAACAGTCTTTATTTTAAAGTCTATTTTCTCTGATACTAGTATTGCTACTCCAGCTTTCTTCTGATTTCCATTTGCATGGAATATCATTTTCCATCCCTTCACTTTCAGTCTGTATGTGTCCCTAGGTCTGAAGAGGGTCTCTTACTGGCAGGATATATATGGGTCTTGTTTTTGTATCCCTTCAGCCAGTCTGTGTCTTTTGGTTGGGGCCTTTAATCCATTTACATTCAAGGCTATTATCGATATGTATGTTCCTATTACCATTTTCTTAATTGTTTCATGTTTGTTTTTGTGGGTCTTTCTCTTCTCTTGTGTTTCTCGCCTAGAGAAGTTTCTTTAGAATTTGCTGTAAAGCTGGTTTGGTTCTGCTGAATTATCTTAGATTTTGATGTCTGTAAAGTTTTTAATTTCTCCATCTAATCTGAATGAGATCCTTTCTTGGTAGAGTAATCTTGGTTGTAGGTTTTTCTCTTTCATCACTTTAAGTATATCCTGCCACTCCCTTCTGGCCTGCAGAGTTTCCACTGAAAAATCAGCTGATAACATTATAGGGATTCCTTTGTATGTTATTGTTTTGTTTTTCCCTTGCTGCTTTTAATATTTTTTCTTTGAATTTATTTTTGTTAGTTTGATTAATGTGTGTTTTGGTGTGTTTTTCCCAGGTTTTATCCTGTATGAGACTCTCTATAATTCCTGGACTTGGGTCGACTACTTCCTTTCACATGTTAGGGAAGTTTTCAATTGTAATCTCTTCAAATATTTTCTCAGACCCTTTTTTTTTTAATCTTTTCTTCTTTGGGACCACTACAATTCAAATGTTGGTGCATTTAGTGTTGTCCCAGCGGTCTCTGAGATTGTCTTCAGTTTGTTTCATTCTTTTCTTTCTTTATTCTGCTCCTCAGCAGTTATTTCCACCACTTTGTCTTCCAGCTCACTTATTCGTTCTTCTGCCTCTGGTATTCTATTATTGATTCCTCTAGTGTACTTTTCGTTTCTGTTATTGTGTTGCTCATCTCTGTTTGTTTGTTCTTTAGTTCTTCTAGATCTTTGTTAAATGTTGTATTTTCTCAGTCCGTGCCTCCATTCTATTTCTGAGATTCTGGATTATCTTAACTATCATTACTCTGAATCCTTTTTCAGGGCAATTGCCTATTTCCTCTTCATTTATTTGGTCTTATAGGTTTTTCCCTTGCTCCTTCAACTGTGGCATATTTTTTTGCCATCTCTTTTTTTTTTTTTTTTTTAAATGTGTGGGATTGTGTTTCTCTCTTGCTGGTTGTTTGGCCTGAGGCTTCCAACACTGGAGTTTGTAGGCTATTGGGTAGAACTGGGTCTTTGTGCTGATATGAGGAACTCTGTGAGACCTCACTCGGATGAATATTCCCTGTGGTCTGAGTCTCTCTGTTTGTCCAGTGGTTCTGACTTGGAGCTCTGACCACAGGAATTCCAGGTCAACCCCCAGCCCAGGAACCAAGGTCCTGCAAGATGTGGGGTAGCAGAAAAAAAAAAAAAGAAATATAACAAAGTAAAATTAGACTAGGAAAATAGGAGATATGTTAGAAAGAATATAAAAATAAATATATAGATGGATCAACAACCAGAAGGTATATCAGCACCACAATAGTAAAAAAGAGGAGGAGGGAAAAGAAAAAAAATAAAAAAGAGGGAAAAGGTCTTGGTGTAAAGGCTTGCCAATTTTGTTTATATTTTCAAAAAATCAGCTGGTTTTTTCTTGTTGGTATGGTGGCAATTCTTTTGGTGAAAGCTGAACATGTTATATAAAACAGAAGAAATGGGGATAAATAGCTTTTTATGGCTGGAAATGGGAAAAATATGCACATCTGTCCCTAAACTAGGACTTTACTGTTGGTGTTTAACTTAATCTAGCTTGGAGTTAGGCTGGGTTTGAGGTTTGTAGTTCCTATGGTTATTCTCCATTGCCCTAAAGTTTCAAATATTTCTAGTCATATGTTTTGTTTAGGGTGGGGCTGGTTTACCAAAAAGCTTTTCAAAATGCTTGCTATTTTTAGACTTCATTTAGGCCTCATTTTTAGGCCTTCTCTTTGAGATACACTCAAATAAGACCTATGCCTTTTTTTGTGTGTGATTCTCCCAGAAGAATTTTACTGTTACTATTAGGCCCCTTTTATCCTGCTGGTTGGATGGTGGGAGATCGCATGTCATACCTGTTGTTGTAATTAAGCTTCATTAGTAAGCAAGCAATGAGGCTGAAATTTCTATGGTGGCCTTCTCAGTGCTGTTAACTCTCTCTCCCAACTGGAATTCTATGCCCACCATGCTTCCTCTCACCCAGAGGTAGAGAGGTTTTTTTGGTTTTGGTTTTGTTTTTGTTTTCTATTCAATTCCCCCAACTGCAGTGCATTTTTACCACTGCATTGAAAGCAAAATAGTTTGTGCTATTCCTCTTCACAAATTCTGACTTTCTGTCTGTAGAAGACATAGGGGAGAGGAATCCAGGATGTTTTTCCTGTTCCTCCCTTGGTGGCTGCTGTTCTACTTCCCCAGTCTTACACCAAGAAAAGTATTTTCTCATGACTCTTAACCAATATCTTTGGTGAGTTCCAGGTGAAGTTTATGATGAAATATTACATGAGAGCCCAGACTTACCCCAGGAGCTCCACACTATCTTTCCAAACTAATATAACTAAATTGTTCTTACTCTTGTCCAGCTATATCTGTCCTAGGTAAATAAGTGTTTACATTCCCATCACTTTCACAGGTACTTGCCTTTACTTAGAGTTTGGGTTATTTGATTGCCCTACAACCTCAGCTATCTGATGGTTTCAAGGAAAGTTGTGAAATTGCAGTTTTCCTTTTTTTCAGTTTTATAAGATGTAAGCAACATACATCACTGTATATGTGTAACCAAACAGGCCTTTATTGGGCCTTCCTGGAACAGACTCCCCACCCTCCCCCACCTCCATGTCCTCTGCCTCACCTTTGTTCTCATTTCTCAGGATTGTTTTGACCATTCAGTATTTTTTGTGGTTCCATACAAATTTCAGGGTTGTTTTTACTAGTTTTGTTAAAAATGCCGTTGGACTCTCAACAGGGATTGTATTGAATCTATAGATGGCTTTGGGTAGTATTGACATTTTAACATTAATTATTCTAATCCATGAACACAATCTACCTTTTCATTTATTTGTGTCTTCATTTATTTCTTTTTTTTTGTGGTACGCGGGCCTCTCACTGTTGTGGCCTCTCCCATTGTGGAACACAGGGTCAGTGGCAATGGCTCACAGGCCCAGCCGCTCCTCAGCATGTGGGGTCTTCCCAGACTGGGGCATGAACCCGTGTCCCCTGCATCAGCAGGCAGACTCTCAACCACTGTACCACCAGGGAAGCCCTTCTTTTATTTCTTTCATCAATGTTTTATAATTTTCAGTGTGCAGATATCTCACCTCCTTGCTTTAATTTATTCTAAGAATTTTATCATTTTTGTTGTTATTGTATGAGATTTTTTTCTGGTAAATTATTGTTAGTGTGTGTCTACCTTTTAGTTTTTAATAGTGGTATTAAAATTCTTTCTACTTCTTTCCTTCCTGAGGTTAATTGTTTAATTATTTTCTTTCTCAGATTTAATTAACCCACACAAAAAATTCAGAAAAGACACATTATCTTTCTGAATAGTTTTGTAAATTTTATCCAGAATATTTATGTTTGTGTATCTGATATGTTGCTTTGGATCATAGGAACCTATATGCAGATAAATCCTCATGGTTTTTAAAACCACTTTACTGAGTTATGTTTAAAATACAAAGAAAAAAACAACTGTGCGCATTAATATATACAACTAGATGAGTTTGAAGATAAGCACACAACTGTGAAGCCATCACCATAATCAATGCCACAAACATATCCATTGTCTCCAAAAGCATTCTCTTGTCCTATTTATTTATGATAAGGACATCTTACATAAGATTTACACTCTTAACAAATTATTAAATATACAATGCAGTATTATTAACTAAAAGCACTATGGTGGGCTTCCCTGGTTGTGCAGTGGTTGAAAGTCCACCTGCCGATGCAGGGGACATGGATTCATGCCCCGGTCTGGGAGGATCCCACATGCTGCAGAGTGGCTGGTCCCGTGAACCATTGCTGCTGAGCCTGTGCATCCAGAGCCTGTGCTCTGCAACGGGAGAGGCCACAACAGTGAAAGGCCTGTGTACCACAAAAAAAAAAAAAAAAAAAGCACTATGGTATATAATCAATCTCTAGAACTTATTTATCTTGAATAATTGAAACATTATACATTTTTACTAATATCTTCTTGTCTCCCCCTTCCCCCAGCTCTTGGTAACCACTATTCTACTCTCTGCTTCTTTGAGTTTGACTATATTAAATTCCCTATACAAGTTGAAACACATGTATTTGTTCTTTATTGTTTGACTTATTTCACTTAGATTGTGTATTCCAGGACCATCCATGTTGTCACAAAGGACAGAATTTCTTTCCTTTTTAAGGCTGGATAATATTCCTTTATATATTGATGGACTTTTAGGTTGCTTTCACATCTTGTCTATTGTGAATAATGAGCAATAAACATGGGAATGCAGATATCAATTTTAGATTCTGATTTCAATTATTTTTGACATATACCATTTCTGGAACTTCTGGATCATACAGTATATTTTTAATTCTCTGAGAATGCTTTATAGTGTTTTCCATAGCTGCAACACCAACTTACATCCTCACCAACAATGTACAGTTTTCTCTTTTCTCCACATCCTTGCCAACACTTGTTATCTTTTGTGTTTTTGATAATAGTCATCATCATAAGTGTGAGGTGATATCTCATCATGGTTATGATTTGCATTTCCCTGACAATTAGTGATGTTGAGCATCTTTTTATATACCTGCTAGCCATTTGTTTGTCTTCTTGGGGAAATAGTTACTCAGGTCCTTTGCCCATTTTTAACTTGGCTTACTTTTGTTTTTGTTGTTTGTTTGTTATTGAGTTTCATGAGTTCCTTATAAATTTTGGATATTAATCCTTTATCAGATATATAGTTTGCAAGTATTTTCTCCCACTTTATAAGTTGAATTTATCTTCTGTTAAATGTTTCCTTTGCTGTCCTAGGTAGCTTCTAATTTGTCATCCCATCTGTTTATTTGGGTGTTCGTTGCCTTTACTTTTTGTATCATATCCAAGAAAGAATTGCAAGGTCAATGTCAAGTTTTTCCTCCTATGTTTTCTTCTCAGAGTGTTACAATTTCAGCATTTGCATTTAAGTTTTTAGTCCATTTTGAGTTGATTTTTGTGGATGGTAAAAGATAAAGATCCAATTTCATTCTCTTGCATATAGATATCCAGTTTTCCCAGAATTATTTATGGAATGGACTAATATTTTCCCATTGTGTATTCCTGATACCCTTGTCAAAAATAAATTGAGCTTATCTATGTGCACTTATATCTGTGACCTTTATCTTGTTCCGTTTGTTTATGTGTCTGATCTTATGTCAGTTCCATAGTGTTTTGATTACTATAGCTTTGTAATTTAGTTTGAAATCAGGAAGTATGATTTCTCCAGCTTTTGTTCTTTCTGCTCAAAATTAGTCTGATTATTCAGGGTCTTTGTTGTTCCTTATGAATTTTAGGATTTTTTTCTATTTCTGTACAAATTTCCCTGAGATTGTGATAGGGATTGCATTGAATCAGTAGATTCCTATAGGTAATATGGATATTTTAACAGTATTAATTTATCCAATCTATAAACACAGGATGTCTCTCCATTTACTTAAAATTTTGTTTCATCAATTTTTTTAATGGTTTTCAATATATAAGTATTTTCCTCCTTGGTTAGGTTTAAATCTAAGTGTTTTATTATTTTTGATACTATTGTAAATGGGTTTGTTTACTGATTTTCTTTCCAAGTAATTTGTTGTTAGTGTGTAAACATGCAACTGATTTTTATATGTCAATTTTATATCCTGCAACTTTACTGAATTCATTTATTAGTTTGAACAGTTTTTTATCAGGTATTTAGAGTTTTCTACATGTAAGATCAAGTCATCTGCAAACAGAGATGTTTTTATTCTTCTTTAACTATTTCAATGCTTTTCATATGTATATATATATATTTTTGTTTGTTTGTTGTGTTTTGTTTTGTTTGTTTAATTGTTATGGGTAGGCACTTTCAGCACTATATTGAATAGAATTGGTGATTGCGGGCATCCTTTCCTAGTTATGATCTTAGAGGAAAAGTTTTTCAGAATTTTACCATTGAGTATAATGTTAGGTGTGGACTTTTCATATATGGTCTTAATTGTGCTGCAGTAAGTTCATTCTGTATTTAATCTGTTGAGTTTTTAATCATAAATGTATGTTGAATTTTGTCAGATGCTTTAAGATGATTATGAGATTTCCATCCTTCATTCTGTTAATGTGACGTATCCCATTAATTGATTTGTGTATGTTGAACAATCCCTGCATCCCAGGGATAAAACTCATTTGATGAAGGCATATGACACTTTTAATGTGTTGTTGAATTCGGTTTGTTATATATTTTTGTTGAGGAATTTTTGCATCCATCTTCATCAGTGACATTGCCCTGTAATTTTCTTTTCTTATGGTGTCTTTGCCTGGCCTTGGTATCAAGGCGATGCTAGCCTCATAAGATAAATTCAGGAATATTCCCTCCTCTTGTGTTTTTTGGAAGATTTTAAGAATGATCAGTGTTAATTGTTTTTATATTTGGTATAATTCAACAGTGAAGCCATCTGGTCCTGGGCTTTTCTTTATTGGGAAATTTTTGATTATTGATTCAATCTTATTTGTCATTGATCTGTTTAGGCTTTCTATTTCTTCCTTTTCTTCTCTTGTACTCCACCCCCAGCTTTGCTTGTCACTATGTTTGGCCATGTGGCTGGTTCTTACCATGGGGATATAAGCAGAAATGACATCTGTCCGTCTTGATCAAGGCTTTTAAGAAGTGGGAGTACTTTCTTCATATTCTCCTTATCCTTCTGCCAGTGTCATGCAGATAATGGTAAGGCCCAGAGGATATCAGTCAAGATATAAGAAGCCTGCAGATATTTCAAAAGCCTCTATTTTTTTCTTCTTGATTTAGTTTTAGTATAAATTTATCTATGTCTTCTATGTTTTCCAATTTGTTGGTGTATAATTGTGTGTAATAATCCCTATGGTATTTCTTATTTATTTAGTATTAGTTATAATATCTCCTTTTTTCATTTCTAATTTTATTTGAGTCTTCTATCTTTTGTTCTTAGGTAGTCTAGTAAAGGGTTTGCCAATTTTGCTCATCTTTGTTAAAATAAAACTCAGTTTTATAAATTTTCTAATTTTTAAAATTCTTTATTTGATTTATTTCTTCCCTAATGTTTATTATTTTCTTCCTTCTACTTTCCATTTTTTTATTTTTCTACTTCCTTGAGCTGTACAGTTACATTGTTTACTTCAGATACTTCTTTTCCAACTGAAATATATATTATATAAAACATTGTGTAAGGTAAAAGTGTGCAACTTGTTGATTCAAAACATTTATGTATTGTAATATGATTGACATTGTAGCACTAGTTAGCACCTCTATCACATCACATAATTGCCATTTTCTTTTTGTGGAAGGAATAATTAAGATCTAGTCTCTTAACAAGTTTAATGGTCATAGTATAATATTTTCTGTACTCACTATACTGTGCAATAGATCTCCAGGACTTATTTATCTGCTGGTTGTAAGTTTCTATCTTTCTTTTTTAATGTAGGTATTTATCACTATAAATTTCTGTCTTAGTACTGTTTTTGCTACCTCCATAAGTTTTGGTGTATTGCATTTTTATTTTCATTTTTGTTGAAATATTTCCTAATTTCCTTTTTGATTCCTTCTTTGATCCAATGATTATTCAAGAGTATGCTGTTTAATTTTCATATACTTGTGAATTTTCCCATGTCCTTTATGTTATTTATTTATACTTTTATTCCACTGTAGTTAGAAACAATACTTGGGATGATTTTAATATTTAAAAGTTTAAGACCATTTTTCGGTGACCTAGCATGTGAGCTATCCTGGAGAATGTTCCATGTATACCTGAGAAGAATGTATATTTTGCTCCTGTTTGTTTGATGGAATATTTTGTATATGTCTATTAGGTTCATTTGGTCTATAGTGTTATTCAAGTCTACTATTTTCTTATCAATTATTCTCTCTGGTTGTTCTATCTATTATTGAAAGTGATATATAAAGTCTCATTATTATTGTAATGCTGTTTATTTCTCCCTTCAGTTTTATCGATGTTTGCTTTATATATCTGCGTGCTTTGATGTTAGATGTATATATAATTGTGGGGACCAGCTGCCAGGTTCTGCAGGTGGCTGTTGAGATCCACATGACATTGGTTATGAGTCCCTACAACTTTTCTTTATTTTTAGCTGTGTCAATTCCTTCAGTGTGCTGGATTAGGTGAGGAAGAAGCAAACTTCTTGCACAGTGACCTGAAGGCTATTTTTTACATGGCTCTCATTTTCCCCTGTTGTAGAAATTGCAGTTTGAGGCATCTCTCTCAGTTCTGAGGTATGCCAGAGTGGGGGAGGAATGCCACTGACAAAGTGAAACTCTTCTTACCCTTTTCAATTTGGTTGTTCTCAGATTTGGTTCTCCACCAGGGTTCTGGAACCTCTCAAATGGATGCTAGAGATATCCAAAAAGTAATTTTACCCATTGATAGTTAAATCTGTTTTTCTGTGGGGCTATGTAGACTGGTACCTCTTATTCTACCATCTTGCTCAGGTCACTCCCAAGTATTTATATTTTTAGTGGCTTAGTATATCTTGTGCTTCTGAGACTTTTAAGGTCTGCAAATACAAGTGAGAAAAACATGAAGAAAAGCTAGAGATAGGAAATAAGTGATAAGGAAATGCAGCTGCTGTTGGCTGTAATTTATACAATTATTATTATTTCTCATTCTAATGTCTTTCCAATTTGTTACATTTACTTCTGATTGTGTATGAGTGAAGGAGAAAGAATTCATTAACTAATTGTCTATCTATATATGCAATATCTTCTTTTTTGAAATGTATCTATTTAGTTAATTGTAGTTATGCTATCAAATGTTTGCTATTATGTGTCTCAAATCTATATAGAACATATTTTTCTACATCAGAATTCTCACATCTGGGAGTTTTCTTTCATCAATCTCTATTGGAAAAAAAATAAAATGTGAACAAACACTTTTTTCAGGAGCAATATCCACATTTTTGCCATTGAGGATACAATCGTTTAAGTGAGTTTATTCTTTGTCTTCTAATAGACTTGCATGTTGAAAGAATGTATTGAATAAAATATCCCTGTATATTATTCACCTCATTTAAGTGCATATCTTGTGCATATCAATTCTGACAGTTTTTGAAGAAATATGCCTCTGTGCCAAGATAATTAACTTCAAATTTTGAGTGATAGAATACTAGTGATTAATTTAACCCCAATATAATGAAAACTTATGATATAAAATTAGACAATAATATAAGTGTTTATGTTGCCTCTCATTACTTTTCTCTGTGAGGTTTCAATAAAAACTTTAATATTTTGGATAGTTTTCAGTTTTACTATTAACATGTCTCCAGTCATAATTTCTTGGGTGGTAGCTGCTTATAACGGGCAAAAACATACACCAGGCTTAAAGTCTATATTCATGGATTATATAATGAACACTGATCTTCAATAATTATATGACTCAGAAGGGCAATACAAAGTATGAAGAAATATGAAGTATAGTTCTCCCTCACTATGTGTGGGGATTGGTTCCAGTAATCCCCATACCAAAAAATTGGTAATTGCTCAAGTTTCTTATACAAAGTGGAGTAGTACAGTTGGCCCTCCCTATTCACAGGTTCCACAAGTATGGTTTATTGAAACATGATTACAGAACCCATGGATACCAAGGGTTGACTATATATGATAATTGAAGTATGAAGAAAAGAGCCTTGTTTTTTTTTTTAAGAGATTCTCTAGTAGCAGCCTTGATTTACATTCTCCCAACATCTCAGTGACATGCTTATAAAAACACAAATATATTCAAATATTCACTGTCTCCCACCCTCAAGAAAATATGATTATAACCAATAGCCATAACCTAGGGAAAAAATTCCAAGTAATACAAAAATGATGAAACTGTTTGGTGACCTAATTGTGGTATTCTAAATGGAGCAAAACTATTTATCCTAGATAATGGAAATAAATTAATTTTCCTACCTAAAGTCTATGTTCTTCAATTCCAAAGTAGATCACACACATATATGAATATATCTATTATATATATATAATTATATCTATTATATCTATATATTATTATATCATATATAGATATATTACCTGGCTATGCTGGTGAGGTAGCTAAGGTCTTCTGAACACATCTTAATGCTGCTATTTCTATATCAGGCCAGAAATTATTCATAAGCTTGGCAAGAAGAGAGTTTGGGATGAGGACGTCTGAAGGGCACTAAAAGTGGGATATTGCAGTTTAGTGGAGCCTTTTCTCAAAAAGTAAGACATGGAGAGTAAGGAAGAGAAGAGCTATGGAAAAGTAAAAATTGTAATTATATTTCCTGATATTATAATTACTTAAAGCTTTTCAGTTGAGAAGATTTGAATTTGTTTAAAGCAAACCAGACACTGGGAATTGGTTAATTTATTTATTCAATAATAATTGGTGTTTCTTGAGGGAGGCAGAAATTACTGGGAGAAAAATAAAACAGTATATTAAACAAAGATGTCTGCCCTCGTAGACCATTTTTGTGGTAGTGGAGAGTGTTGCAATTATTAATAAACACACATACAAGAAATAAAATTATTGCAGATATTGTTAAATACTGCTAATAAATAAAACTGAATAATTGAATTTTGAAGGTGATTAGAAGACAAGGTAAATGATCACTTTATGTATGATGATCCAGGAAGTCTTCTATACATAAAGGATTAAGCTCAGACATCAATAATATGAAGAGATTTTCTAAGCAATCAAAATAACAAGAGACGGGGGTGCTGGGAAGATGGTGGAAGAGTAAGACGTGGAGATCAACTTCCTCCCCACAGATACACCAGAAATACATCTACACATGGAACAACTCCTACAGAACACCTACTGAATGCTGGCAGAAGACCTCAGACCTCCCAAAAGGCAAGAAACTCCCCATGTACCTGGGTAGGGCAAAAGAAAAAGCAGAGACAAAAGAATAGGGATTGCACTTGCACCAGTGGGAGGCAGCTGTGAAGGAGGAAAAGTTTCCACACACTAGGAAGCCCCTTCGCGGGCGGAGACTGTGGGACACGGAGAGGCGAGCTTCAGAGCCGCGGAGGAGAGCACAGAAACAAGGGTGCGGGGGGCAAAGCGGGGAGATTCCTGCACAGAGGATCAGTGCTGACCGGCACTCACCAGCCCAAGAGGCTTGTCTGCTCACATGCCGGGGCAGGCGGGGCTGCGAGCTGAGGCTCAGGTTTTGGTCGGAAGCAGGGAGAGGACTGGGGTTGGCGGCTTGAACATAACCTGAAGGGGTTAGTGCAACACGGCTAGCCAGGAGGGTGTCCGGGAAAAAGTCTGCACCTGCCAAGAGGCAAGAGACTTCTCCTTCCCTCTTTGTTTCCTGGTGCGCGAGGAGAGGGGTTTAAGAGCACTGCTTAAAGGAACTCCAGAGACGGGTGCGAGCCGCGGCTAAAAGCTCAGACCCCAGGGACGGGCGCGAGCCACGGCTAAAAGCGTAGATCTCAGAGACAGGCGGGAAACGCTAAGGCTGCTGCTGCCACCACCAAGGGGCCTGTGTGGGAGCACAGGTCACTATCCATACCCCTCTTCCGGGGAGCCTGTGCAGCCCGCCACTGCCAGGTTCCCGGGATCCAGGGACAACTTCCCTGGGAGAAAGCACGGCCGGCCTCAGGCTGGTGCAACGTCACGTTGGCCTCTGCCACTGCAGGCCCGCCCTGCACACCATGCCCTTCCCTCCCCCCCCAAGGCCTGAGTGCGCCAGAGTCCCCGAATCAGAGGCTCCTTTAACCCCGTCCTGTCTGAGCAAAAAACAGACGCCCTCCAGCGACCTACACGCAGAGGCAGGGCCAAATCCAAAGCTGAGCCCCTGTGAGCTGTGAGAACAAAGAAGAGAAAGGGAAATCTCTCCCAGCAGCCTCAGAAACAACGGATTAAAACTCCACAAACAACTTGGTGTACACTGCACCTGTGGAATACATGAATAGAAACGAATCATCCCAAATTCAGGAGGTGGACTTCGAGAGCAATATCTATGATTTTTTCCCCTTTTCCTCTTTTTGTGAATGTGTATGTGTATGCTTCTGTGTGAGATCTTGTCTGTATAGCTTTGCTTCCACCATTTGTCCTAGGGTTCTTTGTTTTTTTAAATTATTTTTGTTAATAATTAATTTTAACTCTATTATACTTTACCTTCTTTCTTTCTTTCTTTCTCTTTCTTTCTTTCTTTCTTTCTTTCTTTCTTTCTTTCTTTCTTTCTTTCTTTCTTTCTTTCCTTCCTTCCTTCCTTCCTTCCCTCCTTTAGACAACGAATCATCCCAAATTGAGGAGGTGGACTTTGAGAGCAAGATTTATGATTTCTTCCCCTTTACCTCTTTTTGTGAGGGTGCATGTGTATGCTTCTGTGTAAGATTTTGTCTGTATAGCTTTGCTTCCAACATTTATCCTAAGGTTCTATCCGTCCCTTTTTTTTTTTCTAAATAATTATTTTTTTAATTCAATAACTTTATTATACTTTATTTTATTTTACTGTATCTTGTTTCTTTCTGTCTTTTATCCTTCCTTCCCTTCCTCCTTGTTTGCTTCCTCCTTCCCTCCCTCTCTCCCTCCTTTCTTTCCTTCTTTCCTTCTTTCCTTCTTTTCTTCTTTCTTTCTTTCTTTTTTTCTTTCTTTCTTCCTTCCTTCCTTCCTTCCTTCCTTCCTTCCTTCCTTCCTTCCTTCCTTTCTTTCTTTCTTTTGTCATACTTCTACTAATTCTCTTTGTTTTTCTCTCTTTTATTCTGAGCTGTGTGGATGAAAGGCTCTTGGTGCTCCAGCCAGGAGTCAGGGCTCTGCCTCTGAGGTGGGAGAGCCAACTTCAGGACAATGGTCAACAAGAGACCTCCCAGCTCCACATAATATCAAATGGTGAAAATCTCCCAGAGACCTCCACCTTAACAGCAGTACCCAGCTTCACTCAATGACCAGCAAGCTACAGTGCTGGACAACCTATGCCAAACAACTAGCAAAACAGGAACACAACCCCACTCATTAGCAGAGAGGCTGCCTAAAATCATATTAAGTCCACAGGCACCCCAAAACACACCACCAGATGTGGACCTGCCCACTAGAGAGACAAGATCCACCCTCATCCACCACAACACAGGCACTAGCCCCTCCACCAGGAAGCCTACATAACCCACTGAACCAAACTTAGCCACTGGAGACAGACATCAAAAACAAACGGGAAATACGAACCTGCAGCCTGCAAAAAGGAGACCCCAAACACAATAAGATAAGCAAAATGAGAAGACAGAAAAACACACAGCAGGTGAAGAAGCAAGATAAACATGCACCAGACCTAGCAAATGAAGAGGAAATAGGCAGTCTACCTGAAAAAGAATTCAGAATAATGATGGTAAACATGATCCAAAATCTTGGAAATAGAATGGACAAAATGCAAGAAACAGTTAACAAGGACTTAGAAGAAATAAAGATGAAACAAGCAATGATGAACAACACAATAAATGAAATTAAAAGTGCTCTAGATGGGATCAATAGCAGAATAACTAAGGCAGAAGAATGGATAAGTGACCTGGAAGATAAAATAGTGGAAATAACTACTGCAGAGCAGAATAAAGAAAAAAGAATGAAAAGAACTGAGGACAGTCTCAGAGACCTCTGGGACAACATTAAACGCACCAACATTCGAATTATAGGGGTTCCAGAAGAAGAAGAGAAAAAGAAAGGGACTGAGAAAATATTTGAAGAGATTATAGTTGAAAACTTCCCTAATATGGGAAAGGAAATAGTTAATCAAGTCCAAGAAGCAGAGAGAGTCCCATACAGGATAAATCCAAGGAGAAATACACCAGGAAACATATTAATCAAACTGTCAAAAATTAAATACAAAGAAAGCATATTAAAAGCAGCAAGGGAAAAACAACAAATAACACAGAAGGGAATCCCCATAAGGTTAACAGCTGATCTCTCAGCAGAAACCCTGCAAGCCAGAAGGGAGTGGCAGGACATACTGAAAGTGATGAAGGAGAAAAACCTGCAACCAAGACTACTATACCCATCAAGGATCTCATTCAGATTTGATGGAGAAATTAAAAGCTTTACAGACAAGCAAAAGCTGAGAGAATTCAGCACCACCAAACAGCACTACAACAAATGCTAAAGGAACTTCTCTAGGCAAGAAACACAAGAGAAGGAAAAGACATTTAATAACGGACCCAAAACAATTTAGAAAATGGGAATAGGAACATACATATCGATAATTACCTTAAATGTAAATGGACTAAATGCTCCCACCAAAAGACACAGATTGGCTGAATGGATACAAAAACAAGACCCTTATATATGCTGTCTACAAGAGACCCACTTCAGACCTAGAGACACATACAGACTGAAAGTAAGGGGATGGAAAAAGATATTCCGTGCAAATGGAAACCAAAAGAAAGCTGGAGTAGCAATTCTCATATCAGACAAAATAGACTTTAAAATAAAGACTATTAGAAGAGACAAAGAAGGACACTACATAATGATCAAGGGATCGATCCAAGAAGAAGATATAACAATTGTAAATATTTTTGCATCTGACATAGGAGCACCTCAATACATAAGGCAAACACTAAGAGCCATAAAAGGGGAAATCGACAGTAGCACATTCATAGAGGGGACTTTAACCTCCACTTTCACCAATGGACAGATCATCCAAATTGAAAATAAATAAGGAAACACAAGCTTTAAATGATACATTAAACAAGATGGACTTAATTGATATTTATAGGACACTCCATCCAAAAACAACAGAATACACATTTTTCTCAAGTGCTCATGGAACATTCTCCAGGATAGATCATATCTTGGGTCACAAATCAAGCCTTGGTAAATTTAAGAAAATTGAAATTGTATCATTTACCTTTTCTGACCACAACGCCATGAGACAAGATATCAATTACAGGAAAAGATCTATAAAAAATACAAACACATGGAGGCTAAACAATACACTACTTAATAACGAAGTGATCACTGAAGAAATCAAAGAAGAAATAAAAAAATACCTAGAAACAAATGACAATGGAGACACAATGACCCAAAACCTATGAGATGAAGCAAAAGCAGTTCTAAGGGGGAAGTTTATTGCAATACAAGCCCACATTAAGAAGGAGGAAACATCTCGAATAAACAACCTAACCTTGCACCTCAAGCAATTAGAGAAAGAAAAACAAAAAAACCCAAGTTAGCAGAAGGAAAGAAATCATAAAAATCAGATCAGAAATAAATGAAAAAGAAATGAAGGAAACAATAGCAAAGATCAATAAAACTAAAAGCTGGTTCTTTGAGAAGATAAACAAAATAGATAAACCACTAGCCAGACTCATCAAGAAAAAGAGGGAGAAGACTCAAATCAATAGAATTAGAAATGAAAAAGGAGAAGTAACAACTGACACTGCAGAAATAAAAAAAATCATGAGAGATTACTACAAGCAACTCTATGCCAATAAAATGGGCAATCTGGAAGAAATGGACAAATTCTTAGAAATGCACAACCTGCCAAGACTGAATCAGGAAGAAATAGAAAATATGAACCGACCAATCACAAGTACTGAAATTGAAAGTGTGTTAAAAATCCTCCAACAAACAAAAGCCCAGGACCAGATGGCTTCACAGGCGAATTCTATCAAACATTTAGAGAAGAGCAAACACCTATCCTTCTCAAACTCTTCCAAAATATAGCAGAGGGAGGAACACCCCCAAATTCCTTCTATGAGGCCACCATCACCTTGATACCAATACCAGACAAGGATGTCACAAAGAAAGAAAATTACAGGCCAATAACACTGATGAACATAGATGCAAAAATCCTCAAAAAATACTAGCAAACAGAATCCAACAGCACATTAAAAGGATCATACACCATGATCAAGTGGGGTTTATTCCAGGAATGCAAGGATTCTTCAATATACACAAATCTATCAATGTGATAAACCATATTAACAAATTGAAGGAGAAAAACCATATGATCATCTCAATAGATGCAGAGAAAGCTTTTGACAAAATTCAACACCCATTTATGATAAAAGTCCTGCAGAAAGTAGGCATAGAGGGAACTTTCCTCAACATAATAAAGGCCATATATGACAAGTCCACAGCCAACATCAACCTCAATGGTGAAAACCTAAAAGCATTTCCACTAAGATCAGGAACAAGACAAGGTTGACTACTCTCACCACTGTTATTCAACATAGTTTTGGAAGTTTTAGCCACAGCAATCAGAGAAGAAAAGGAAATAAAAGGAATCCAAATCAGAAAAGAAGAAGTAAAGCTGTCACTGTTTGCAGATGACATGATACTATACATAGAGAATCCTAAAGATGCTACCAGAAAACTACTAGAGCTACTCAATGAATTTGGTAAAGTAGCAGAGTACAAAATTAATGCACAGAAATCTCTGGCATTCCTATACACTAATGATGAAAAATCTGAAAGTGAAATCAAGAAAACTCTCCCATTTACCATTGCAACAGAAAGAACAAAATATCTAGGAATAAACCTACCTAAGGAGACAAAAGACCTGTATGCAGAAAATTATAAGACACTGATGAAAGAAATTAAAGATGATACAAATAGATGGAGAGATATACCATGTTCTTGGATTGGAAGAATCAGCATTGTGAAAATGACTCTACTACCCAAAGCAATCTATATATTCAATGCAAGCCCTATCAAACTACCAATGGCATTTTTCACAGAACTAGAACAAAAAAATTCGCAATTTGTATGGAAATACAAAAGACCCCGAATAGCCAAAGCAATCTTGAGAACAAAAAACGGAGCTGGAGGAATCAGGCTCCCTGACTTCAGACTATACTAAAAAGCTACAGTAATCAAGACAGCATGGTACTGGCACAAAAACAGAAAGATAGATCAATGGAACAGGATAGAAAGCCCAGAGATAAACTCACACACATATGGACACCTTATCTTTGATAAAGGTGGCAGGAATGTACAGTAGAGAAAGGACAGTCTCTTCAATAAGTTGTGCTGGGAAAACTGGACAGGTACATGTAAAAGTGTGAGATTAGATCACTCCCTAACACCATACACAAAAATAAGCTCAAAATGGATTAAAGACCTAAATGTAAGGCCATAAACTTTCAAATTCTTAGAGGAAAACATAGGCAGAACACTCTATGACATAAATCACAGCAAGATCCTTTCTGACCCACCTCCTAGAGAAATGGAAATAAAAACAAAAATAAACAAATGGGACCTAATGAAACTTAAAAGCTTTTGCACAGCAAAGGAAACCATAATGAAGACCAAAAGGCAACCCTCAGAATGGGAGAAAATATTTGCAAATGAAGCAACTGACAAAGGATTAAATCTCCAAAATTTACAAGCAGCTCATGCAGCTCAATAACAAAAAACAAGCAACCCAATCCAAAAATGGGCAGAAGACCTAAATAGACATTTCTCCAAAGGAGATATAGACTTCCAACAAACACATGAATGAATGCTCAACATCATTAATCATTAGAGAAATGAAAATCAAAACTACCAATGAGATATCATCTCACATCAGTCAGAATGGCCATCATCAAAAAATCTACAAACAATAAATGCTGGAGAGGGTGTGGAGAAAAGGGAACACTCTTGCACTGCTGGTGGGAATGTGAATTGGTTCAGCCACTATGGAGAACAGTATGAAGGTTCCTTAAAAAAGTACAAATAGAACGACCATATGACTCAGCAATTCCACTACTGGGCATATACCCTGAGAAAACCAGAATTCAAAGAGAGTCATGTACCAAAATGTTCATTGCAGCTCTATTTACAATAGCCCGGAGATGGAAACAACCTAAGTGCCCATCATTGGATGAATGGATAAGGATGATGTGGCACATATATACAATTGAATATTACTCAGTTATAAAAAGAAACGAAATTGAGCTATTTGTAATGAGGTGGATAGACCTCTGTCACTCTGTCATACAGAGTGAAGTAAGTCAGAAAGAAAAAGTCAAATACCGTATGCTAACACATATATATTGAATTTAAGAAAAAAAAAGTTCATGAATAACCTAGGGGTAAGACAGGAATAAAGACACAGACGTACTGGAGAACGGAATTGAGGATATGGGGAGGGGGAAGGGTCAGCTGTAACAGGGCGAGAGAGAGGCATGGACATATATACACTAACAATCGTAATGTAGATAGCTAGTTGGAAGCAGCCGCATGGCACAGGGATATCAGATCAGTGCTTTGTGACCGCCTGGAGGGGTGGGATAGGGAGGGTGGGAGGGAGGGAGACCCAAGAGGGGAGAGATATGGGATCATATGTATATATATAGCTGATTCACTTTGCTGTGGAGCAGAAACTAACACACCATTGTAAAGCAATTATACCCCAATAAAAATGCTAAAAAAAAATCAAAAAAAAAAAAAAAAAGGAATCTGTAACCCATAAGTTAGGCCCAAAACAAACTCTTTAGAAGAGTGTAATCAGTCAGACTAATTACTCCTTTGTAGCCAGGGGCTATTCCAGAATAGTATCTGTCTAGCTTTCTGTGTTCAATCCCTGCAGCTGCTTTTGAGCACTTCTGGTATAGTAGCTTAAACAAATCTCTTCTCACAAATATTTATGTTAAAGTGTTCTAAGTGTCCACAAAAGAAAACAAAAAACAAACCTCTGTTTTCAAACTAAAATATAAAGCTTATATAAATGTAATATCCCAAATAATTATATGAAATAAAGTTCATTCTAGTTACAAGAAAATAATTGTTTTATTTTATAATTGTATATAATCCATCCATTTTGGCTAAATAAAAAATAGAATCCAAAAAAAAATAATAATAATAACAAGAGCAAAGGTCCCAAGACAAAAATGAATGTAGTATATTTTTAAATAGACAACAGACTCTTTTGATCAGACTATGTATGCTGTCATTTTCATTGAACTCTGATAGAGTAAATATCAAAGTCAGTAAAGTGTTTTCAGAGGAAATTTCTAAGAACACATTTCATTATTCTTGAATTTCATGATGCAGTGTAGAATTTTTGTAAGAGGCAGAGAGAGTAGACAAGAATATTCCTTTAGGGAGAAAAGATGTTGGGGCAATGGGTCTCAGACCCCATCAGGGAAGGGGTATGAGAATATCATCTTCAAACAACCTTCTGAAAGGGCTACACCCACCCCTTTAAGTAAAAGTGAGAGAAATAAGTAGTGCTTTGGATTCCTTGAGAGATTTGTTTGTTCATCATAGTAATCACCAATAGAAAGAGGACCAGTTGGTCAAGGATATGGAAAATTACGTAGAGTGTGGAGGTAGAGAATGAAGTCAGAGAAGTGGCATGGACCATGTTATGCAGGGCCTAGTAAAACCGTGGATTATATTCTGAATTTCTAGGAAAAGCAGAGGTGAAATGAAAAGTGCCTTCTGGCTGTTGTGTGGCTAATGGACACTAGTGGGCCAAGAGTGAGAATATGAATTTTTTTAAGAGGTTGATGCAGTGGTTACCCATAACTAATGATGGCATTTGTGGAACAGAGGAGGGCCTTTCCTCATAGCTTGCCACCCATTCTGCTGTTGCTAAAAGGGAGAAAAAAGATAGTTTCAAGAACACTTCTGCACAATCTGTGGGAACACAATGGATTCTATAACTCATAACTAAGGATGAATACAAACAAAAATAGAAACTGCAAGATTTATTTTTTAAATGCAGAGCAGGGAAAATAAACACCATTATGAAAACAAACCTCTGAATATATATTTATTAAATGTATTACATGACAATTGCTGAAAATGTCAATAAATGTTACAAAGAAAAGTTTAAAATATTTTGAAAATCTAGAGAAAATGTATTAATTTCGACAAAAGTATAAAAACCTTATTTACAATGTTCATCAAACAATGACCTGCCAGGAAATGGCCAAAGACAAGGTCTTTTTAAAAAGTGGTGAAAATTACTAATTATCAGGGGCAATGGCTTAATTTCATTAGCAATAAAGAAAACAAAGATCAAAAATCAGTGAAATATTTTTATCTATTAAATGTATCAAATAACAAATATACATTTTAAAATGGCAATGTTAAATCAGCTTTTTGTAAGCTTTTTGTATTTTCCTGCACCATAGGTAGAAGTTAAAGTTGATACAATGTTAATGGATGGCAATGTGACAACATTAGCAAGTTGGAGCAAGTTTATACTATCTATCCCACGGATGCTACCTCTATCAATATATCCTGAAAAAATTCTCCACAAAAACACTTTGCTGCAAAACTAATGCTAACATCTCACAGCGGTTTGACCTGGGAAGGAGGAATTAAGGATCACATTTTTTACATGTATTAAAATATGTTTATAAACTTGATAAAATATCTACTAACAATATGTAGGAGAATTATAATAAGAAAACAGTGTTGTTTAAGTATTATTTAATATTTAAACAAGGATATAAGTTTTTGAAACACCAGGGGACCAATTAAGTCACTTAATTAGCATGAGCCTCAATTACCTTGTCTCTAAAATGGCAATGATTACACATACAATTTTTTATACCTAGCAGTACTCTTTAATAATAAATATTTTAAACAATAAACCAGTCACAAAATATGTTGTGGTTAAATAATTATATATGATTTAATAAATACAGATACATTATTCATATAATAATATGAATTATAGCTGTCAGAAGACATTTCATGTCAAGAGATAATATCTATGATGCCTGAGAAATACAAGTAAGCAATATAATTTTATTCATATTATGATTCTGTTTAAAATATATTTACATATACATGATAGGCACTAAAATATTAAGAGTGAATGCCCACTGGCGTTTGGACAATGGATGATATATTTTCCTTTTATTTTATCTTATCAAGTTGATTTTACACATCTTCTCTGAGGTTTATGTCAATGCCATATTAATAAAATTAATAATATGTAATTTCTTAGGCCAAATGCTCACAATAACACCAACCTTTAAGGCTTATTTTGAGAACTAAGTGATATAATGTATGTAACTTTTTACTTGGCATACAAGTATTATTCCACTTTACTTGGAACTTTGTTTTCTACAGCACTAACATAACAAAAATAGACTGAATTACTCTTAAAGCTATGTAACCTCAAAATTCTGTGATTTGTTTTCAAGACAGCACAAGTGCAGACTGAATCTGGAAATCTGGGCAAAGTGAAGTTCAGCTGTCCTACACAAGGTCTAATCTTCTAAATAAGATGTAAGCAACTCAGTGAACTATCCACAAACATTAGCTCTTTGTTACTTAAAGTGAATCTAATTTGTCATTTATGAGGTGAACACGTATCAGATGTAATAACTTACTTCCATTCTAACTTGATTTATTTTAAGAAAATTCTTAAAAAGAGAACCTTCTTGAGATTCTCAACATGTAATTTTTTGCTTATAAAACTTCTCAAAAATTGGCATATTATATAACTTTGGTACACTGATTATTTGTTTTGATACATGCTACATTCTTCTCTCACCCAAATTCAATGTTTTTAGTTTTTGTATTACAATTTTTTCCGTGCAGTTTGAAGTTTCAGTGATTATTGTTGACTCACTGAATTATAACAGCATTCACAAGACCACAAAATCATGCAAGCCTTTCATCTGGACATTTTAGAGATTCACAAAGTTGAATGAGAAGTTGTCATATATCAATATTTTCCCTAAAGGCTCAAGGAATAGAGAGTTCAGATTAAATGTCAGTGTGTATGATATAATTCCTTCCTTCTCCAAACTAAAATAATAAATTCAAAGATCAATAATTGTGATGATAAAAAAAAAATAATCTAAACACTTAAAATTAGCATACAATAAGGAAAATCTGATCTTTTCTCAAGAGAAATTACTCAAAATTTCACTGAATCTTAAGTGTCTTTATCTTTTTTGTTTTTATTATTTTTGAAATGTGAAAATACATTAATATTTTAAAATTTCATGAATGAAATAATTGCATTTACTTTAAAAATCATATATATTAATATTTTATAGTTTATTGGTAGATTTTATATGGTTATAATATAAGAATTATGAGCTATGCATAAGGAGTTGAATAAAAATGTATATTTTATAAAAAATATTTTGCATGTAAAGATAAAGGAATGAACATGGTAACACTTTTATTAATTAAGAGGATACTTCTCAAAGACAAAAGTTCTTTAAAAAATGTAGCCAGAAATTGGAACAATTTAGGAGTACTGATGTTTCAGTTAGTACCTACATATTAAGTTAAATAAAAGTACATATGAAAAATTCCTTTGCTCATCCTTCCTAAACCTTACCTATCTTGATCTTCTATTCAATAAAATAAAATTTTGTCAGTTCTGTTAAGGGTGAAAAAAATATTCTAAAATTTGGCAAACAGCTTAGTCTAGTACATTGCTTAATATTGAAAGTAAAGCAATTATTTTGTCTAGTTGGTCTAGTCTTTGCATATTTTAAAGTAACATTCTTATTGTTGATATATAGTGGCATATCAATAATAAATCTTGTATGTGAAGATTGATTAAATTTTGGATGGAATGATGATTTACATAGAGCAAACCTTTTATGAAGATAGTCAGCTTAATGTCATATATAATAAATCTATATATATTAATATAAATCTTTGCTGTTGTGTTATTCTCTTTTTTCCTTTTATTGGATTCATAAATATTTTATAAACATGGCAAATCAAATTAAAAATTACACTTTTTTTTACATAGCAATACTATTTTTCTTACAAAGCTAGAAAATTAAAATTCAGAGCTAGCAAATAAGGTACTGATGTTCCCTTGAGTTTTCCTAACCTTAATATCCTTTTGAGAAAAGCCTACTTGTCCAAACTCAAAAGCAGTTTCTTTCTGAAAGAAAAATGCCTTTTCCTTCAGAAACCTTGACTGATTAATCAGAATCCTAAGACATTTAAGCAATATTAACTATACATTCTACCTGCCCTACATATACATATGTTGACTTTATGTATGCAAAATTATCTTATGTATGTCTATTTTAAATCCATACACCTTTTCATTTTTGTCTAAGCAAGAAGAAATTCACTAGCTGCTATTCTGTTAACTTAATAGTATCTAGATATCAGGGTATGATGAATTCCATCAGACAGTAGAACTTATCAAGTGCTATTTGTTTCAGACCTCTCCCCAGTTCATAAATTTAGTTAATTCATGCTGTCTAATTATTTGTTAATATAATAAAGAATCACATCACTTCCTGACAGATATTAATTTGCATATTACATACTACTACAACCTAACTTATTTCTTACTTCAGATTATAATTGATATGAATAAAAAATCTAATAATTTCTTCCTTCAACCCAGTGGATTATCATTCTAACTTCCTTGAGCTATGCCAATCTCATTTGGGAAATATTATTGTAAGCAAAGCAAAGCTATATTTTAAAATTTTTTGTCCAAATAGGTAAAAATTGTCTGAACTATATTTTATAGATAGTGGATAGTAACTTAAATGATATATTGAAAAAGTAACTTAGATAGTAACTTAAATGATATATTGAAAAAGAAAGATCCTGAAAACAATTTGGAAGAATGTTGCAAGAGAAAAGTGAAAGATAATAAATGTCCACTATAGAAATTAAATTTTAGGGAAAAAGAATAACAAATAAGTTGTGTGAAATGTTTTTTTCAAGACTTGGGTAATAAAACAGATGGATAGATAAAATGATGTTTGCTTTTTTAAGAATAAAAAATACCAATCAGATATTCTGTATAATTTAAAAAATTTTTACTTTAGTGTAAAAAATGGCTTAAAAATCCTCTTTTCTCTAAGAATTCCTGGACTTGTTTTTGCTATTTACTCATTCATTGACCAATTAACTTTATAGACTTTAGTTAGGTGCCCACTGTTTTCCAACTTATGTAGTAAATGCAGACATGTACAAAAGTGGATGAATGCCTGCTCTCATATCTTAGATTCTAGTAGAGGAGACAGACATTAATTACATAATAACACCAGTACATTCACTATTAAAATTGAATTTAAGTGACCTTGAATAAAAGGAAAAGATCTATGAGTTTCTATTAAAAAAGAAAACTCACTTAGCCTAGGAAATATGAGTAAACAGATAATTTCACTCTGAGAAGGTGAATCATGAACTCTTATAAAAGATAAATGTGAGCAAAGATTATTTCCTGCAAATGGATAAGCAAGTAAAAATGTCTTTTACTAGGAAGAAATGAGTTATAAATTAGAAACAGAAGCAAAGCCAAGATGATGAAAACTGAATACGGGAAAATATGGTGTGGGCTGGGGATGTAGAGGTAAATAGGACTAGGGCAGAAAATGTAGGATTTCATAGTACATGTTAAGTTGCTTTGGTTTTATCATAAGAACAAAAAGAAATCATTGATAGATATTGTTGATCATTTGATATGATCCCATTTGCTACTTTTAAAGAGTAAATCCTGTCTATCAAATGCATAATAGACTAGAGAGAAGTAAATTAGTTGGGGGCCATCATAATAGTTCAAGTGAGACATGCTGATTGCTTAGGCCAAGGTGGTGTAGGTATAGAAGTGTGGATATCATTATTTTAATGATATTTATTAAGTAAAAACAACAGAATGTTGTCATAGATTAGATATAAGAGATGAGGAAGATAGAGAAGTCAAAAATGTTTTCTTGGTGTCTGGCTTAAGAAGTTGAATGTTACTATTATCATTCTCTGAGATAGAATACCCTGAACATGGAACAGACTGTGGGTGATATAGTGAGTGCTTGTGGGTGTGTTTGTAGAAAGTGACTTCAAATTTTAGGCATGTCGAATGTGAGATTATTTTGACACATCTAAGAGATGTAGAGTGATCAAAGAGATATGAATCTGGAGCTCAGACCTGTTCTGGAGCTATGAATTTGGCTGTAATTATCATATAGATAAATGGTAATTATAACTGGGGGAGTGAAGAGATTGCCTTGTTCATTAAAAAGCCCTAAAATATGGGCTAGGTGTTAGCAAACCAAGCATTGAGGTATGGCAAGTAACCAGGGAATAAAGAATGAGTCACAAAGCAGACATGGATGGAACTGGCAGATAGCTAGAGGAGAGGAACCTCACGGACACTGAGAGAAGGTGGTGTCTCAATAAGGTAAGTTTTATAATCAGTGTCAGATTTTGATAGAGATACAAATAAGGTGAGGAATGAAACATATCCATTGTATTTAGTATCATGCTAATCAGTGTTGAATATAGGGAAAACTGTTTCAGGAGAGTGCTATCATCATAGGCAGTATCTTCTGATTTAGGTCAGTAATGAAATCTAGAAAGCAGTGGAACAAGGTATCACCATTTTAAGAGATAATACTTTTTGAATGAGAGAACAAGATATCAAGAAAAAATTTTCAAAAATATGAGATAAATGGAGGAATTCCCTAGTGGTACAGCAGTTAAGACTCCGCCTTCCAATGTGTGGGGTGTGGGCTCGATCCCTGGTCAGAGAGATAAGATTCCACATGCCTTGGGGCCAAAAAGCCAAAACATAGAACATAGCAATGTTGTAACAATGTCAATAAAGGCTTGAAAATTGGTCCACATCAAAAAATCTCTAAAACAATGAAATAAATTGGAACAAATCTTACACAAATACTCAGAAGATTAGCTTTCAGGTAATTTTTCAGAGAATGCAGTGTTTCAAAAAGAGCAATATGAGAGAGAGAGTGAGAGAGAGAGAGAGAGAGAGAGACAGAATCACAAGCAGAGGAAAAAATCAGTCCAAATGTGAAGAGACAGCAAATAGGCTACCAGAGGAATGTCCTCAATAAACTAATGAAATGGATTCCAAAAGAAAGCTAATAAAGTATTAGCATTGTCTTCCACCCCAAAATAATAGGAAAAAAAAAAGGAAAAAGATTGGATATTAGAGGAAAATGTATACACAAAAAGAAACAAACATAAGAGGAAAACAGAACAAAAACTGAGAATGCCATGCTCAAAATGTGAAACAAAATATAAGAATACTGATTTAAAGATTTCATAGAGCGAGAGAGTTGAGAGGACCTTCAAGATGGTGGAAAAGTAAGACACGGAGATCAGCTTCTTCCCCACAAATATATCAGAAATACATTTACATGTGGAACAACTCCTACAGAACATCTAGTGAATGCTGGCAGAAGACCACAGACTTCGCAAAAGGCAAGAAACTCCCCATGTACCTGGGTAGGGCAAAAGAGAAAAGAAAAAACAGAGAAAAAAGAATAAAGATGGGACCTGCAACACTGGGAGGGAGCTGTGAAGGAGGAAATTTTTCCACACACTAGGAAGCCCCTTCACTGGCTGAGACTGGGGGTGGCAGGGGGGAAGCTTTGGAGCCACAGAGGAGAGCACAAAAACAGGGGTGCAGACGGCAAAGAGGAGAGATTACTGCAGAGAGGATCGGTGCCTACCAAGACTCACCAGCCCAAGGGGCTTGTTTGATCACTTGCCGGCCGGGGCAGGTGGGACCTGGAGGCTGAGGCTCGGGATTCAGAGGTCAGATCCCTGGGAGAGGATTGGGGTGGCTACATGAACACAGCCTGAAGGGGGTAGTGTGACACAGCTAGCTGGGAAGGAGTCCAGGAAAAAGTCTGGAACTGCCTAAGAGGCAAGAGACCATTGTTTCAGGGTACAAGAGCACCGCCTAAACAAGCTCCAGAGATGGGCGCAAGCCACGGCTATCAGTACAGACATCAGAGTTGAGCATGAAATGCTAAGGCTGCTGCTGCAGCCACCAAGAAGCCTGTGTGCAAGCACAGGTCACTACCCACACCTACCCTCCTGTGAGTCTGTGCAGCCCACCACTGCTAGGGTCCCGTAATCCAGGGACAATTTCCCCGGGAGAACACAGGGCGCACCTCAGACTGTTGCAACATCATGCAGGCCTCTGCCACCGCAGGCTTACCCTGCATTCTGTACCCCTCCCTCCCAAAGCCTGAGTGAGCCAGAGCTCCCTAATCAGCTTCCACTTTAACTCCCATCCTGTCTGAGCAAAGAACAGATACAATCAGGCAACCTACACACAGAGGCAAGGTCATATCCAAAGCAGAACCTGAGGAGATGTGCAAACAAAGAATAGAAAGGAAGATCTATCCCAGCAGCCTCAGAAGCAGTGGGTTAAATCTTCACAATCAACTGGATGTACCCAGAATCTGTGGAATACCTGAATAGACAACAAATCATCCCAAAATTAAGGCATGGCTTTGGGAGCAACAATATATATATATTTTTTTTTTCCTTTTTCTCTTTTTGTGAGTGTGTATGTTTCTTTGTGTGATTTTGTCTGTATAGTTTTGCTTTTACCATTTGTCCTAAGGTTCTGTCTGTCCATTTAAAAAAACTTTTTAGTATAGTCTTCAGCACTTGTTATCATCAGTGGATTTGTTTTTTTGGTTTCGTTGTTCTCTTCTTTCTTTCTTTCTTTCTTTCTTTTTTTATTACCTTTAATTTTTTTATTTTTAAAAATTATTTTTAATTTTAATAACTTTATTTTATTTTTTCCTTTATTTCTCTTCTTCTCCCTTTTATTCAGAGTCGTGTGGCTGACAGGGCCTTGATGTCCCAGCTGGGTGTCAGGCCTGTGCCTCTGAAGCGGGAGAGCTGAGTTCAGGACATTGGTCCACCAGAGACATTCCAGTTCCATGTAATATCAAATGGTGAAAGCTCTCACAGAGAACTCCATCTCAACACTAAGACACAGCTCCACTCAACAATGAGCAAAATACAGTGCTGGATACCCTATGACAAACAACTAGCAAGACAGCAACAAAACACCACCCATTAGCAGAGAGGCTGCCTAAAATCATAATAACGTCACAGACACCCCAAAACACACCACCAGATGTGGAACTGCCCACCAGAAAGATAAGATCCAGCCTCATCCACCAGAGCACAGGCACTAGTCCCCTCCACCAGGAAGTCTACACAACCCACTGAACCAACATTAGCCACTGGGGGCAGACACCTAAAACAACAGGAACTATGAACCTGCATCCTGTGTAAAGGAGATGCCAAACACAGGAAGTTAAGCAAAATGAAAAGACAGAGAAACACACAGCAGATGAAGGAGCAAGGTAAAAACCCACCAGACCACACAAATGAAGAGGAAGTAGGCAGTCTACCTAAAAAAGGAATTCAGGGTAATGATAGTAAAGATGTACCAAAATCTTGGAAATAGAATGGAGGAAATACAAGAAATGTTTAACAAGGACATAGAAGAACTAAAGAGTAAACAAACAATGATGAACAGCACAATAAATGAAATTAATAATTCTCTGGAAGGAATCAATAGCAGAATAACTGAGGCACAAGAATGGATAGGGAAACTGGAAGATAAAAGAGTGGAGATAACTACCACAGAGCAGAATAAAGAAAAAAGAATGAAAAGAATTGAAGACAGTCTCAGAAACCTCTGGAAAAACATTAAACATACCAACATTCAAATTATAGGGGTCCCAGAAGAAGAAGAGAAAAAGAAAGGGACTGAGAAAATATTTGAAGAGACTATAGTTGAAAACTTCCCTAATATGGGAAAGGAACTAGTTAATCAGGTGCAGGAAGCACAGAGAGTCCCATACAGTATAAATCCAAGGAGGATCACTTCGAGACACATATTAATTAAGCTATCAAAAATGAAATAAAAAGAAAAAATGTTAACAGCTGCAAGGGAAAAACAAGAAATAACATACAAGGGAATCCCCATAAGGTTAATGGCTGATCTTTCAGCAGAAACTCTGCAAGCCAGAAGGGAGTGGCAGGACATATTTAAAGCGATGAAAGGGAAAAAACTACAACCAAGACTACTATACCCATCAAGGATCACATTCGGATTCGACGGAGAAATTAAAATCTTTACAGATAAGCAAAAGCTAAGAGAATTCAGCACCACCAAACCAGCTTTACAACAAATGCTAAAGGAACTTCTTTAGGCAGAAAACACAAGAGAAGAAAAAGACCTACATAACAAACCCAAAACAATTAAGAAAATGGGAATAGGAACATACATATCGATAATTACCTTAAGTATAAATGGATTAAATGCTCCCACCAAAAGACACAGACTGGCTGAATGGATACACAGACAAGACCCATATATATGGTGTTTAGAAGAGACTCACTTCAGACCTAGGGACACATACAGACTGAAAGTGAGGGAATGGAAAAAGATATTCCATTCAAATGGAAATCAAAAGAAGGCTGGAGTGTCAATTCCCATATCAGACAAAATAGACTTTAAAATAAAGACTATTATAAGAGACAAAGTAGGACACTAAATAATGATAAAGGGATCAATCCAAGAAGAAGAAATAACAGTTGTAAATATTTTTGCATCTGACATAGGAGCAACTCAATATATAAGGCAAATGCTAACAGCCTAAAAGGGGAAATTGACAACACAATCATAGTAGGGGATTGTAACACCCACTTTCACCAATGGACAGATCAGCCAAAATGAAAATAAATAAGGAAACACAAGCTTTAAATGATGCATTAAACAAGATGGACTTAATTGATACTTATAGGGCATTCCATCCAAAAACAACAAAATACACTTTCTTCTCAAGAGTTCATGGAACATTCTCCCAGACAGATCATATCTTGGGTACAAAAGCAAGCCCTGGTAAACTAAAAAAATTGAAATCTTGTCAAATATCTTTTCCGACCAGAGCGCTATTAGACTAGATATCAATTACAGGAAAAAAATCTGTAAAAAATACAAACACATGGAGCCTAAACAATACACAACTTAATAACCAAGAGATCACTGAAGAAATCAAAGAGGAAATGAAAAAGTACCTAGACACAAATGAAAATGAAAACATGACGACCCAAAACCTATGTGTTGCAGCAAAAGCATGTCTAAGACAGAAGTTTATAGCAATACAATCCTAAATCAAGAAAAAAGAAACATAAATAAACAATCTAAACTTACACCTAAAGCAATTAGAGTAAGAAAAACAAAAAAATCCCAAAGTTAACACAAGGAAAGAAATCATAAAAATCAAATCAGAAATAAATGAAAAAGAAATGAAGGAAATGATAGCAAAGATCAATAAAACTAACAGCTGGTTCTTTGAGAAAAGATACAAAATTGATAAACCATTAGCCAGACTGATCAAGAAAAAAAGGGAAAAGTTTGAAATCAATAGATTTAAAAATGAGAAAGAAGTAACAACTGACAATGCAGAAATACAAGGATCATGAGAGATTTTTACAAGCAACTATATGCCAACAAAATGGACAACCTGGAAGAAATGGACAAATTTTTAGAGAAGAACAACCTTCCCACACTGAACCAGGAAGAAGTAGAAAATATAAACAGACCAGTCACAAGCACTGAAATTGAGAATGTGATTTCAAATCTTCCAACAAACAAAAGACCAGGAGCCTAAGGCTTCACAGGCAAATTCTATCAAATATTTAGAGAAAACACCTATCCTACTTAAATTCTTTCAAAATATAGCAGAAGGCGGAACACTCCCAAACTCATTCTACAAGGCTACCATCACCCTGTTACAAAAACCTGATAAAGATGTCACAAAGAAAGAAAACTACAGGCCAATATCACTGATGAATATAGATGCAAAAATCCTCAACAAAATACTAGCAAACAGAATTCAACAGTACATTAAAAGGATCATACACCATGATCAAGTGGGATTTATCCCAGGAATGCAAGGCTTCTTCAGTATATGCAAATCAATCAATGTGATACACCATATTAATAAAATGATGGATAAAAACCATATGATCATCGCAAAAGATGCAGAAAAAGCTTTCAACAAAATTCAACACCCATTAATGCTAAAAACTCTCCAGAAAGTAGGCTAAGAGGGAACTTACCTCAACATAATAAAAGCCATATATGACAAATCCATAGCCACCATCATCCTGAACAGTGAAAACCTGAAACCATTTCCTCTAAGATAAGGAACAAGACAGGGCTGCCCATGCTCACCACTATTATTCAACATTGTTTTGGAAGTTTTAGCCACAGATGTCAGAGAAGAAAAAGAAATAAAAGGAATCCAAATAGGAAAAGAGAAGCAGAGCTCTCACTGTTTGCAGATGACATGATACTATACATAGAGAATCCTAAGGATGCTACCAGAAAACTCCTAGAGCTAATCAATGAATTTGGTGAAATAGCAAGATACACAATTAATGCACAGAAATCTCTTTCATTCCTATACACTAATGATGAAAAATCTGAAAGAAAAATTAAGGCAACCCTCCAATTTACCATTGCAACATAAATAATAAAATACCTAGGAATAAACCTACCTAAGGAGAAAAAAGACCTGTATGTAGAAAATTATAAGACACTGATAAAGAAATTAAAATGATTCAAACAGATGGAGAGATATACCATAATCTTGGATTGGAAGAATCAACATTACAAAACTCTACAACCAAAGCAATCTACAGATTCAATGCAATCCCTATCTAACTACCACTGGCATTTTTCACAGAAATAGAACAAAAAATTTCACGATTTGTATGGAAACACAAAGACCCCAAATAGCCAAAGCAATCTTGAGAAAGAAAAATGGAGCTGGAGGAATCAGGCTCCCAGGCTTCAGACTATACTACAAAGCTACAGTGATCAAGACAATATAGCACTGGGACAAAAACAAACATAGATCAATGGAACAGGATAGAAAGCCCAGAAATAAACCCACAGACATTTGGTCACATTTTTTTATGATAAAGGAAGCATGAGTATACAATAGAGAAAAGACAGCCTCTTCAATAAATTGTGCTGGGAAAACTGGACAACTACATGTAAAAGAATGAAATTGGAACACTCCCTGACACCATACACAAAAATAAACTCAAAATGGATTAAAGACCTAAATATAAGGCCAGAAACTATAAAGCACTTAGAGGAAAACATAGGCAGAACACTCTGTGACATAAATCACAGCAAGATCGTTTTTGACTCACCTCCTAGAGAAGTGGAAATAAAAGAAAA
This sequence comes from Delphinapterus leucas, assembly GCF_059928025.1. Classification (NCBI taxonomy): domain Eukaryota; kingdom Metazoa; phylum Chordata; class Mammalia; order Artiodactyla; family Monodontidae; genus Delphinapterus; species Delphinapterus leucas. Next base: position 36,243,400 of record NC_143146.1, on the reverse strand, counting down.
AAAACAAGTGTGTAGTAATGAAACTTAAAAGCTTTTGCACAGCAAAGGAAACCATAAACAAGACCAAAAGACAACCCTCAGAATGGGAGAAAATGTTTGCAAATGAAGTAATTGACAAATGATTAATCTCCAAAATTTACAAGCAGCTAATGCAGCTCAATATCAAAAAAACAAACATCCCAATCCAGAAATGGGCAGAAGACCTAAATAGACATTTCTCCAAAGAAGATATACTGATTGTCAACAAGCACAAGAAAGGATGCTCAACATCACTAATCATTAGAGAAATGCAAATCAAAAGTACAATGAGCTATCACCTCACAACTGTAAGAATGGATATCATAAAAAAATCTACCAACAATAAAGGCTGGAGAGTGTGTGGAGAAAAGGAAACCTTTTGCACTGTTGTTGGGAATGTAAATTGATACAGCCACTATGGAGAACAGTATGGAGGTTTCTTCAAACACAAAAAATATAACTACCCTATGACCCAGCAAGCCCACTACTGGTCATATACCCTAAGGAAGCCATAATTCAAAAAGAGTCATGTACCACAATGTTCATTGAAGCTCTATTTACAATAGCCAGCACATGGAAGCATCCTAAGTGCCCATCAACAGATGAATGGATAAAGAAGATGTGGCCCATATATAAAATGGAATAGTACTCAGCCGTAAAAAGAAATGAAATTGAGTTATTTGTAGTGAAGTGGATGGACTTAGAGTCTGTCATACAGAGTGAAGTAAGTCAGAAAGAAAAAATCAAATACTGTATGCCAGCACATATATACAGAATTTTAAAAAATGGTTATGATGAACCTAGGGGCTGGACAGGAATAAAGATGCAGATGTAGAGAATGGTTTTGAGGACATGGGGAAGGGTAAGTGTAAGTGGGGACAAAGTGAGAGAGTGGCATGGACTTATATATACTACCAAATGTAAAATAGATAGCTAATGGGAAGCATCCATGTAGCACAGGGAGATCAACTTGGTGGTTGGTGACCACCTAGAGGGGTGAGATAAGGAGGATGGGAGGGAGATGCAAGAGGTAGGAGATATATGTAAATGTATAGCTTATTCACTATGTTTTAAAGCAGAAATTAACACACCATTGTAAAACAATTATACTCCATTATAGATGTTAAAAAAGAAAAAGAATTCATAGAATATAAGAAAGAGACTACATTAGACCTTTATACCAAAGAATAGTCTTATTTTAGTGCCAAATTGGTCATGAGTTTGGAACTAGAATGTAGGAAATATAATCACATCCAAAACATGGTTCCTTTGGGACTGCAGCAAAAGATAGTTTCATAATAATGCAAATATATTAATGTTTTCAAGATTTACGACCTACTTTTAAACAGAACATGTAGAAGTATTAATTTATAGAATAAAGGTAAAACATAAAGTCAGAGAAGTAAAGAAGCAGGAAAGTTTGAGGAGGAAAGTGTAAGAGAACTAAATACTCAAATAACCAAGGGTGGAGAGATTTAGAGAATGCTGGTGACATTTGTTAGAACTAAAATAAAGAGAGATTTAAGTGTAATATCAAGTTTGCAGAGTGAAGAAAAACATAACTAATAAATGCAGGGCTATTTGCCTTTACCACACATATGCATTCCTAAAGCAAAAAACAAAAACAACACCCTGTAAGACTGAACTCCTTAAAAATGAGATAGAAGGGGAAAATAGAATAAGAGGAAATCAAAATTATTTAACTTTCTAACTGAAGACTAACGAAAATAATTATCATACCTTGGGAGATAACTCATTCTGGAGACTTCCTTAGGGAATGTATTGATACAAAGACAATAGATTGGAACTACTTGTTTCATGGTGCGGACACCTGAAAATGGAAGTAGAGTTTTGGACACAAGAAGAGCAACCTGCCAGGATTTGAGGAAGCTGGGAGAGTTCTATGTTATATACAGGCGCTCAAAATTAATTTTCTTAAAGTAGAGCTGAAAGGACTTCTTGCCCGTATAGCAGAGAGAAAAGTGTTTTGTTTTGTTTTTTTTCCTGTGAAGCCATAGTTCTACTCCAGTTATTCTGCCTTCTCTTTCCTAGAGAAAAAATAAGTATGAACAAGTTTCATATTAATACTAACATTATTCTCCTATGTAACAATATCATGTGAAAGAATTGATAATTCAGGAACACATGTACAGCAGGTCAGATTGTAATTCAACTATCAATATTTTGGGAGGAAGCAAAAACAGATTAGGGCATTATATGTTACATAAATTATCATGTATTTTAGCAGGAAACCAATAAAGATGATATAAAGTAGTGAATCAGCAGATAAAGTTAATAAACATATTATTTAAATAAATCAAGTGAACTAAACAAGGGTGAGTTAAGAGTAATTGCCTCTGGGGATTCGGGCTGGCTTATAGACTGCTGCATTTCATTTAGTTCATCTGTTCTATTTTGTATTTTTTCATGTTATATTACATTATTTATTTTATTCAATAAAAATAATAAAAACAAAAATATTATTTCATCAAACAACAAAGATTCCAATCCTTAATGCTAAGAATCACTTTCTCTTTGGTTTTCTCTTACTACTTCAACAAATTTGTTGTTCTAAATATTCTAATTAAAACCTTACTATGAAGTGTAAGAGTGCACTGGCTAGGGATCATTTGTACCAAACTCTTCTCTAGCTTGCTTTCAATTCCATCCTCAGCTAAACTGTGATGCAGCAGAGCAGGTTCAGTGTTTTCATCAGCTTGAAGGAGAAAACCCTTTCTTTCCCAATCCCAAATTTTTTCAAGGGATCTTGAGCATGGCACTTAACATCTTTTAGCTTTAATAAAATGAGATGATAGTAACTGCTTTGCATTATTATTGGGAATATAAAATTACATAAAAATTTAAAACATTTGATTATCATAAGAGTTCAATAAATGTCAATTATCTTCATTTAAATAATTTTAAAATGTCTTAACTATGTTCAAAAAATTTAAGCAAATTTAAAATTGCTTTACGACCTTAGAGTGGCAAAATCATAGTAAACATTCTAATCCACAACTGCAATGGGCAAACAGAGACTTTAGGATAATTTAACACTCTGGTTCCCCCATTTAACTGTTCTTTCTCATTTTACAACATTCAATCTAAGAAGATAATGTATTTCATGCTCAAGGATCTAAGAAATTATGGTGCATTTTTCCTTTCAGTATTATCCACTTCAAAGTAAAAAAATAAGCTGTGAGTGAATGTGCCTCTTCAATATACACTGTTAAGTCAATAAAGAGAGGCTGATTTTGGTAGTAAAAAAAATTTAATAGTACTTTTATTTTTTAAGTGTTTCCTTTTCATAATATTTGCCTTGACCAGAGAAAAGGGCACGTATTTTGGGAGCATCACGCTTCTTCCTGTTCTGCAGTTAATTAGGCACGTGCAGCATTGACTGGGGTTTGGTCATGCATACAGAACAGGCAGTCAAGAGCAGGCACATTCTTCTCTTGCACTGAAACCATCTGCAGCCAATCCCAGCAGGTCTTCCCTCAGGGCTATGAGCAAAAGGCAAGAGTACAGATTGTTTCTCATTCTACTTCATTCTAGTGCATCAAAGGCAAGATTCAGGAGGGAAAACTAAAATAAACATGTACAGATGTCTTTTTCCAGGTTATTTTCCATTTTCCAAATCTTGGCTTTAAGTTGTGTAATTAAGGAGAAAAAATTATCAGATGAAACGGAGTGCATTTTCATACATTAGAGAAACAGGGTCATATGTGGAAAGATACACATCTGCCAGGTCTTGGTTTTAATCATTTATTTGATAAATATTTCTAGACAAACAGACCCAGCCATGACCAGATGTAGCATGTCTCTGTTAATAGTCTGAGTTAATTGAGTCTCCCTTTTGCCATTTATCTATGAATCTAGATTTAGAGTTTTTCCTTTTTCCCTTTTCTTTATTAGAGGGTTAGAGAAGCATAACCAAGAGATCAAGAAGAATGAGGAATGTCATTATGATGTTACTGGAACTGGGTGCCAAGGTGTTTGTAGGAGCAGTTGAACAACAACAACAACAAACAACAACAACAAACAAACTTTCCTTGGAAAGTTTCACACAGATTTTATATGGCTTTTAAAAGTGTTTCTCAGTTTGATTAAGGGAAATGGAGGAGAGTAAGAGGAGGGAAGTAGTAAATGGAACATATTCACTGCTGGAATATACATTTTCATTGCTCTGAGTGAGTGTTTGGTAGAGATTTTCACTACATCTAATAACCATTTTCTTAGTAGGCTGTAAAAAATTAGGAGATTATGTTTCTCATAATCAAGGCATTATTTATCAAGCATACTACTTAAGAATTTCATTGTTATTGATAACTAGCACATTATTCATTTATAAAACTTGCAAAAAATGATGCATTCTTGCTTAATAAATGAATTATTCAAGAGCAAATAACAGAGTTTCAGTAATCAGCTGCTTATAATCATTCAGCAGTGAAAAAAGCAACTATGGGTGACATTATTGCCATGAAAGAAATGCAGTTGAAAATTTAATATGAACCCACAAACAGAAAAGAGCAACATTTTTCTTTACAGTAAACTTATCAAACCTAAACTGAACAAATCTCTGAAGGTCAAGACTATTAGCAGAAGGTTAGTGTTTCAAACATGAGAAATATCAATGTATTTGAGTGTTATGTACCAGTATTATAGTTCAAAGAATGTTAGCAATTTTGAAAAGACAATGTTGTGTCTGGATAACAAACATGAGAAATTTATAAATTCTTGAACTGTGTTATTTCAACTGTGTAAAAAGTGGGTTTTCTTCTTAGTCTGAAATGTTTACCTTAGTCTGAAATGTGATCTTTTTGAAATGTGAGTGCAGTGGTTATATACATGTAGAGATATGTGTTGATTTTAACTTCATACAAATGATAAAAATAAGATTATCAATAGCAAAATAAAAAATATAAAAATGGGTAAAATACTCTAAAATGAGAAGAAAAATGAAATGTACACTGAATTTTTGTTTATCATTCCCCAAGTCTGTCTCCAGAATTGAAGTATGAATGTCTTGGGAGCAGAAATAATTAAGCCTTTATTCATCTTTGAATTTCTAGATCCAAGCACAATGCCTGACACATGGTGGTTGTTAAAAAAAATGATTTTTTGGGTAAATTGAATGTATCAGTGGTAAATGTGGACAATGATAGCCTCAGTTTTCTCCTTCACACTTGGGGAATGAGCAACACATATGTAAAAAAAAGCAGAAAATTAACTACCTACCCATTCTGAATTCTTTCCTTAACCTAGATTTTTACCTTCTTGAAGGAAATATTCAATATTAATTCATGGCACAAAGATAAAATGAAAAGAGAAGCTATTGCCTATCCATTCTTTAGATGACAGAGAAAATTCTACTTGAAGCAAGAAAGAAGCTCCACAGAATATATCACTGTTATTTGTAAATTCTATATTCTTTTCTACCTTTGATTTAGACACAGGAATTCTTTGTTTAAAGAATTATACATCATTTCCCTGCCATTCTTTCCCATTTTCTTCCCTCCCCCCCACTACTTTTCTTTTTCTTATTTACTTTCCCTTCCTTTATTCTTTTGTCCTCCTTTGTGCATTTACACATTACATGAAGTTGGCATAAACTTTTTTAAGAAACAAATCTTTTCAAATTAATTTTACAAATATGTATTTAGGTTGTAGGAAGAATATATCACTCATGAGAAAGTACAAAATGATTTCTTTCAGGCTATCGCAATGAGAGAGCACTCAAGATAGCTGGAAGATCAGTGTATCATCAGTATAGTGGTTTTGCTTTAGACTTTTATAGGAAGTACTCCAGTGGAAATTTGTAGGTTGAGTGCTTTTACAGTTGATTGTTTTTGTAAACAAGGGGAATCTGAGTCAGTCAGGAAATGCTTATCTCTACGTTGTAGAAATTAACAAAGACCACTCAAATAAGAACAGGAAAAGGCTATTTATTCAGAGCTTGCCTTTGCAACTGAGTCAGCCACTATCACTTCCATTTGGCAGAAAATTTCACAAAACAAAAGTTAGGGGGGATTATTCATCACTGTTTACTGGGGACACAGGATTCAAGTAAAGTTCATCATTATTAAGGGCAAAGTTTTTAGCAAAATAGGATCAAAGTTATTTAAGAACTATCATAGAACAAGATGAATTTAATCCTCTTGCTCATATTTGACAAAGGGAATTGCTGAAAATGAAGAGAACCACAACTATCAAAAATGTGTGTTTTTGACAGGAAGTAGGTGGCTCATGCTCTAAAAAGCCCCAAGCTGTCCGACGGGTGTCGGCAAATCATTTTTAAAAGCCAGGTGAGGCAGGGGGTTCGCAGGGTATGTGATCAGCTCATGCACAATTCTCTGATTGGCTGATGGTGAGGGAACAGGGTGGTGTCATATGACTTAACATTATTAGTCTTTAGGCTCCAGGAAGCCTGGGGCTATGTGCTCATCGTCATCAAGTAATTAACATCTTCCATTTGGTGGGGGGTTTTCACATCTGTAAAACAACTCAGGAAATGTGCATCAAATACTGTTCTCTAGGTACTTCAGAGAGGAGCTAAAGCAGAGGATATGGGGGAAGACCCCATAGGGTCCTGCTCGGTTACAATTAGATCTAAACGGAAAGATAACTCTCATAAAGGAACAGAAAACTTTGAAAATCCAAAAATCTAGAAAATATCTAGGTTATCTAACCAACGTGATTTATAATTTACAACTGGACTAAAGAAATCTATTAGCAAGCTGGAGATATAGAACTGGTAGTCTAAGAACCAAAAAGTTAGGTATTAATACTAGTAAATAAGTTGATATCATAAGAAATAATGCCATAAACACATTATAATGATTCTTTATAATATATTATTATTTAGTTTATCAATACATTTTCAAAACTAATTCTGTCTGATCTTGGTGTGTAGGTCCCCATCCAATGGCATATACTTTTCCACCCAAGTCTATAAAACCAGACTCTTTTGGAAACTACACATAAATATATATCTATATAAATATATTCATGTACATATAAATAGTTGGTAGAAATAAAACTCTTATGTGCTTATAAATTCATAAAACATCCAAAACTGATGACCTTCAATGTCTAGAGATCAGTTTTTAATATAATTAACACGTATTCAATAGGTAAAACAAGATAAAAATAGTTTTTTTCAGTAAAACATAGTCTCACACTAATAAAATGTAAGGATTCTTTTGATATATTCCTGATTTACATAAAATCGAAAAGGTACAATTTTATCATAAAGGCTATGATATAAAAATTACATAAGATAATGATGCAAAACTAATATCTGAATTGTACATTTTCTTTTGTTATATATTTTTATGATTTGGAAACACAAGTTTGAAGTATTATTTTGTCTATTTCTCTCTCTATATATATATTTTTAGAAAAATATTTTTTAGCTTATAGAAAAATTGATGCCCCAGACTAAAAACATGACCTTAACCAAGAAGTTTCACCACATGGTTCTCTGAAGAAGTTTGGATACTGAAAAATATCACTCTCCCTGAGTTCAGCCTTTTTACCATCTCAAAGGGATAGGAGTTGGCATTTAGCTGAATGTGGTGCAAGAATAGACAGACTGATATGCTGCTCTTCTGTTCAACAGCCTCATCACAAAGGACAGGTTCAACTTGGTGCAGAGTTTTGTGCTTGTCAGAATAGAAACCTACAAAAACAGAGACAAATGTCATCATGAAAGCAGATATAGAACCTGTAACATTCATAGACAGTGCTTTGGAAAAAAAGGTTACAGGTTACTGCCTTTTGACATCTCCCCATAAATTGGCCATGAAAGCTGTTTCCATGGTGATTCTACATTGAGCCGTGACCTCTAATTCTCTTAGCTTTCCAGATCCATCTTCCCATTTAATACAACCTTGGAGATACGTGTTATTATGCATAATGTGATATTTGGTTGACAGGATTTTATTTAACTCATTTTGATTATCTAAGTTAAAGAAATGGGGGCTAGAAATAGCTTAGTTGATTTCAGTGTTAAGAAAAAGAAAAAATAAAGAAATTGACAATATTTTCACACTTAGCTCATTCAAAATGGCTGTGAGACCTTGAGAATGTCAAGTCACCAATCTGGAATCAGGTTCCTATTTCCCTAACAGTATGCTTTTGTATGTCTGTAGCATCTGTAACAAGTCTTCCAAACCAAAAATTACAAAATGTTATGACATTATGAATAGTTTTTTTCAATAGTACTTGTTAAGTACATGTTTGTTGAGTTAATTTCCCTTGAATAACAGCAACTCACATGCTGAAATATTTGATAATAATAGTCATCAAACAAACAGCAATTTTGTCACTTGAATTAGAGTAAGAAATAGGTCAGTACATAGAAGGATACATTGATTTAAACCCCATCATCATGTGTGTCTGAGAAAGTTGAAAGCTAATCAAATGCAGTGTTAATATGAAAGACTGTGTCTGAGGCCAAAGCTAAAATAATAACACAGAGAATAAAATAATCAAAATGGAAATAAGACAACAATTAGATAACTGCAAAATAGCATGGTTTCTGATAATGTAGATGAGATGACCTAGTCTAATTGCTGTATTAAACCTAGGATAATAGAGTTCAGAAAGTCACTTTATAGGATTTTGAATAATAGAGATTTGCATAATATATTTGAAATTGAAGCATAGAATTGAGTTGTATGAGTTCATTTACTCACTTGTACTTTCTGGTAAAATGTTCTCTTACAAACCATTTCACACAATTAATTATATATTTTCTGCAGCAACATTTTCAACAAAAAGGAAAATTCCAATGTCAGAAGAACTTAGATATTTTTGGGAAAAGGGAGGACATTGGAATCTAAAAATGAACAATGATAATGTGGAGTTCACTTTGTATTAGAAGTTGTTTAAAACATGTCAACCGGCTTTCTCTTTTACCCATGATTGTAACACTGGAGCACCTCACTATTCTTTTCTAAACCAGGAGATGTTGTAATCCCAGAGTTTTATTATTCACATACATTGATTGAATCATGCAAGAGTTTATTTTCCCAGAAACTAGTCATTTTGTAAATGTGGCTGGTGTTACCTTAAAAGGGAGTAGGAGATATATATATATGCATAATACCTAGCTGAAGAGAAATCCCTTTTCACTGTCCTTTCTTGATCCAGACATTTAGTAGACTTTAGGAAATCCCAATGGGCTGAAATTTTGTTTTGTTTTTGTTTTCCTTCTTGTTCTTATTTTGCAAAGAGGTATAGAGTGGTGGTGCTATTCTACCTTCAATGTGAGCATGAGTCCCTATGGCTCTTGTTCAAATGCAGATAATTCAGTAGATCTGTGGTGGCTCTGCATTTCTATGACATTCTCAGGTGATGTCAAGGCTGCTGATCTGCACATTTTGAAGAGCAAAGAGTCAGAAAGAGGAAACCTCTGGGAGCATTTTGTGCAGCTGTGATTCCATTCATCTGCATAACAGAGAAAAATAGTGGTAGTTTCTGAAAGAGTAAAGGGGTGAGGCAAAATGTATAGCTCTTTCAATATCATTTCAAGAATGATTCACTGGCAATTGTCACTGAAAAAGAGGGATGTTAACTTTTCTAGTTTTCAGAAAAGTGAACATGAATTTCACTTGCATGAAATTAAAAGCTAAAAAAATCAACAAAAACAAAAGCAATAATAATATGAACTGTACGAACAGAGGGCAAAAATGATTAGCCCACCAAGATTTTTGAATTCTGAGCCTTTGTCGGCCGAGAATGGATGTAGCCTTTCTAGCTAACAGCTTAAATTTCAAAAGAGTACACAAAGTAAGCAAATAAACAATAAAGGTACTAAATAAGACCCAATAGTGTTGTAGAAACTCTTTCCACTTGTCTCTCTGTTAATAATTGTTATCTCAGTTTGCAATACAAAGACAGATTTTTCCTCAAAGTTGATGTGGAGGTAGCTAATCTCAGACACCACGGGGAAGAACAGAAAGGGGAAAGTAAAAAGTTTGTCAGGTGTACAACCTCTGGTTTACGATATTAGAGATATAAAGCATGCTAGGAAATTTTCCTAAGTATGATTTCCTCTTTGGCCACAACCTTGACCCAGAATAATCACTAAAAAGAATATATTAGAACGCAGTACTGCTGTCCCCAGTAAGTCTGTCTGGCTATGCCCATGCCCTCAGGCATCCATGAAACTTTCTTTCAAACTCATTCTGTTAAGAAATGAGAAAAATAGACGATAATGCTATTTCCTTTGTTACACCTAGTGCATAATGATGTTACTGAATTTATCTTCTTATGGTAACATAACCTATGAAATGACTTTTTGAGAATTAATTTTATTTAAAATAAGTTTTTATATAGAGGAATTTAATCTTGGCATACATGATTTGCTGTCTTCCACACATGCTGCAGTTGGCAAAAAAAAAATTACTCTTGTCATGCTAGTAAAGGACACCCCGTGTGATTTGCTATATCATATCAAGTGATGTTACTGTATGACGTCAACATCAACACCTTCCCTCAAACCACTGCAGTGTGTATGGACTGTCAGGCTAAATGAATGAACACTAGTAATATATTAGTTTCATACAGACCTCTCAAAAATTTTAAGCATTAATATTATGTGCTTTCTCTTCAAATAAGTTGCTCTGTATGCTTTTGATATTAAATTTGAAGAGTTTATATGCTCCATATAGATTAGTTCTTATAGTGCATTTAAAAAAAATCTTTAGCATTCATTTTTTTAACATTTAGAATTATGGTAAAATCTTACCAAATTTGTTGTAATAATTGTTAATGTTAGTGTTCCTGTGATAGTGATTTTTAAAATATAGAATAACAAATTATAAGAACAATAACAAATATGACTTTAAGTTATATAGCTCTTAAGCTCATTCAACAGATAATTTTATTTGGTTATATAAAAATCGACAAACTGGTCGGGGGGACCTTGAAGATGGCGGAAGAGTAAGACGCGGAGATCGCCTTCCTCCCCACGGATACACCAGAAATACATCTACACGTGGAACAACTCCTACAGAACACCTACTGAAGGCTGGCAGAAGACCTCAGACCTCCCAAAAGGCAAGAAACTCCCCACGTACCTGGGTAGGGCAAAAGAAAAAAAGAAAAAACAGAGACAAAAGAATAAGGACGGCACCTGCACCAGTGGGAGGGAGCCGTGAAGGAGGAAAAGTTTCCCCACACTAGGAAGCCCCTCCGCGGGCGGAGACTGCGGGAGGCGGAGGGGGGAGCTTCGGGACGGCGGAGTAGTGCACAGCGATGGGTGCGGAGGGCAAAGCGGGGAGATTCCCGCACAGAGGATCGGTGCCGACCGGCACTCACCAGCCCGAGAGGCTTGTCTGCTCACCCGCCGGGGCGGGCGGGGCTGCGAGCTGAGGCTTGGGTTTCGGTTTTGGACGGAGCGCAGGGAGAGGACTGGGGTTGGCGGCTTGAACATAGCCTGAAGGGGTTAGTGCACCACGACTAGCCGGGAGGGAGTTCGGGGAAAAGCCTGCACCTGCCGAAGAGGCAAGAGACTTTTTCTTCCCTCTTTGTTTCCTGGTGTGTGAGGAGAGGGGTTTAAGAGCGCTGCTTAAAGGAACTCCAGAGACGGGCGCGAGCCGCGGCTAAAAGCGCGAACCCCAGAGACGGGCGGGAGACGCTAAGGCTGCTGCTGCCGCCACCAAGGGGCCTGTGTGGGAGCACAGGTCACTCTCCACACCCCTCTTCCGCGGAGCCTGTGCAGCCCGCCACTGCCAGGTTCCCGGGATCCAGGGACAACTTCCCCGGGAGAACGCACGGCGGGCCTCAGGCTGGTGCAACGTCACGCCGGCCTCTGCCGCAACGTCACGCCGCCTCTGACGCCGCAGGCCCACCCCGCTCGCAGTGCCCCTCCTTCCCCCCCCACCCCCGGCCTGAGTGAGCCGGAGCTCCCGAATCAGCGGCTCCTTTAACCCCGTCCTGTCTGAGCAAAAAACAGATGCCCTCCAGCGACCTACACGCAGAGGCAGGGCCAAATCCAAAGCTGAGCTCCTGTGAGCTGTGAGAACAAAGAAGAGAAAGGGAAATCTCTCCCAGCAGCCTCAGAAGTAGCGGATTAAAGCTCCACAATCAACTTGATATACCCTGCATCTGTGGAATACCTGAATAGACAAGGAATGATCCCAAATTGAAGAGGTGGAATTTAGGAGCGAGATCTATGATTTTTTTCCCTTTTCCTCTTTTTGTGAATGTGTACGTGTATGCTTCTGTGTGAGATCTTGTCTGTATACTCTTGCTTCCACCATTTGTCCACCATTTGTCCTAGGGCTCTATCCGTCCATGGTTTTTTTTTTTTAATATTTTTCTTAATAATTAATTTTAATTGTAATAACTTTATTATACTTTACCTTTGTTCTTTCTTTGTTTCTTTCCTTCCTTCCTTCCCTCCTTTAGACAACGAATCACCCCAAATTGAGAAGGTGGTCTCTGAGAGCAAGATTTATGATTTTTCCCCCTTTACCTCTTTTTGTGAAGGTGTATGTGTATGCTTCTGTGTACGATTTTCTCTGTATAGCTTTGCTTCCAACATTTGTCCTAAGGTTCTATCCGTCCCTTTTTTTTTTCTAAATATTTTTTAATTCAATAACTATATTATACTTTATTTTATTTTTACTGTATCTTCTTTCTTTCTGTCTTTTTTCCTTCTTTCACTCCTTCCTTCCTTCCTTCCTCCCTCCCTCCCTCCCTCCCTCCTTTCTTTCCTTCTTTGCTTCTTTCTTCCTTCCTTCCTTTCCTCCTTTCCTTCTTTCTTTCCTCATACTTCTACTAATTCTCTCTACTTTTTCTCCCTTTTATTCTGAGCTGTGTGGATGAAAGGCTCTTGGTGCTCTAGCCAGGAGTCAGGGATCTGCCTCTGAGGTAGGAGAGCCAACTTCAGGACACTGGTCAACAAGAGACCTCCCAGCTCCACACAATATTAAATGGCAGAAATCTCCCAGAGACCTCCATCTTAACACCAGCACCCAGCTTCACTCAACGACCAGCAAGCTACAGTGCTGGACAACCTATGCCAAACAACTAGCAAAACAGGAACACAACCCCACCCATTAGCAGAGAGGTGGCCTAAAATCATAATAAGGCCACAGACACCCCAAAACACACCACCAGACGTGAACCTGCCCAGTAGAGAGACAAGATCCAGCCTCATCCACCACAGCACAGGCACTAGTCCCCTCCACCAGGAAGCCTACACAACCCACTGAAACAACCTTAGCCACTGGAGACACACATCAAAAACAACGGGAACTACGAACGTGCAGCCTGCAAAAAGGAGACCCCAAACACAGTAAGATAAGCAAAATGAGAAGACAGAAAACCACACAGCAGATGAAGGAGCAAGATAAAAATGCACCAGACCTAACAAATGAAGAGGAAATAGGCAATCTACCTGAAAAAGAATTCAGAATAATGATAGTAAGGATGATCTGAAATCTTGGAAGTAGAATGGACAAAATGCAAGAAACAGTTAACAAGGACCTAGAAGAAATAAAGATGAAACAAGCAATGATGAACAACGCAATAAATGAAATTAAAAGTACTCTAGATGGGATCAATAGCAGAATAACTGAGGCAGAAGAACGGATAAGTGACCTGGAAGATAAAATAGTGGAAATAACTACTGCAGAGCAGAATAAAGAAAAAAGAATGAAAAGAACTGAGGGCAGTCTCACAGACCTCTGGGACAACATTAAACACACCAACATTCGAATTATAGGGGTTCCAGAAGAAGAAGAGAAAAAGAAAGGGACTGAGAAAATATTTGAAGAGATTATAGTTGAAAATTTCCCTAATATGGGAAAGGAAATAGTTAATCAAGTCCAGGAAGCACAGAGAGTCCCATACAGGATAAATACAAGGAGAAATACACCAAGACACATATTAATCAAACTGTCAAAAATTAAATACAAAGAAAGCATATTAAAAGCAGCAAGGGAAAAACAACAAATAACAAACAAGGGAATCCCCATAAGTTTAACAGCTGATCTCTCAGCAGAAACCCTACAAGCCAGAAAGGAGTGGCAGGACATACGGAAAGTGATGAAGGAGAAAAACCCGCAACCAAGACTACTCTACCTAGCAAGGATCTCATTCAGATTTGATGGAGAAATCAAAACCTTTACAGACAAGGAAAAGCTGAGAGAGTTCAGCACCACCAAACCAGCTTTACAACAAATGCTAAAGGAACTTCTCTAGACAAGGAACACAAGAGAAGGAAAAGACCTACAATAACGAACCCAAAAAAATTAAGAAAATGGGAATAGGGACATATATATTGATAATTACCTTAAATGTAAATGGACTAAATGCTCCCACCAAAAGACACAGATTGGCTGAATGGATACAAAAACAAGACCCTTATATATGCTGTCTACAAGAGACCCACTTCAGACCTAGAGACACATACAGACTGAAAGTAAGGGGATGGAAAAAGATATTCCATGCAAATGGAAACCAAAAGAAAGCTGGAGTAGCAATTCTCATATCAGACAAAATAGACTTTAAAATAAGGACTATTTGAAGAGACAAAGAAGGACACTACATAATGATCAAGGGATCGATCCAAGAAGAAGATATAACAATTGTAAATATTTATGCACCCAACATAGGAGCACCTCAATACATAAGGCAAATACTAACAGCCATAAAAGGGGAGATCGACAGTAACACATTCATAGTAGGGGACTTTAACACCCCACTTTCACCCATGGACAGATCATCCAAAATGAAAATAAATAAGGAAACACAAGCTTTAAATGATACATTAAACAAGATGGACTTAATTGATATTTATAGGACACTCCATCCAAAAACAACAGAATACACATTTTTCTCAAGTGCTCATGGAACATTCTTCAGGATAGATCATATCTTGGGTCACAAATCAAGCCTTGGTAAATTTAAGAAAATTGAAATTGTATCAAGTATCTTTCCTGACCACAACGCCATGAGACTAGATATCAGTTATAGGAAAAGATCTGTAAAAAATACAAACACATGGAGGCTAAACAATACACTACTTAATAATGAAGTGATCACTGAAGAAATCAAAGAGGAAATAAAAAAATACCTAGAAACAAATGACAATGGAGACACAACGACCCAAAACCTATGGGATGCAGCAAAAGCAGTTCTAAGGGGGAAGTTTATAGCAATACAAGCCCACCTTAAGAAGCAGGAAACATCTCGAATAAACAGCCTAACCTTGCACCTCAAGCAATTAGAGAAAGAAGAACAAAAAACCCCAAAGCTAGCAGAAGGAAAGAAATCATAAAAATCAGATCAGAAATAAATGAAAAAGAAATGAAGGAAACGATAGCAAAGATCAATAAAACTAAAAGCTGGTTCTTTGAGAAGATAAACAAAATAGATAAACCACTAGCCAGACTCATCAAGAAAAAAAGGGAGGAGACTCAAATCAATAGAATTAGAAATGAAAAAGGAGAAGTAACAACTGACACTGCAGAAATAAAAAAAATCATGAGAGATTACTACAAGCAACTCTATGCCAATAAAATGGACAATCTGGAAGAAATGGACAAATTCTTAGAAATGCACAACCTGCCAAGACTGAATCAGGAAGAAATAGAAAATATGAACAGACCAATCAGAAGTACTGAAATTGAAACTGTGATTAAAAATCTTCCAACAAACAAAAGCCCAGGACCAGATGGCTTCACAGGTGAATTCTATCAAACGTTTAGAGAAGAGCTAACACCTATCCTTCTCAAACTCTTCCAAAATATAGCAGAGGGAGGAACACTCCCAAATTCCTTCTACGAGGCCACCATCACCTTGATACCAAAACCAGACAAGGATGTCACAAAGAAAGACAACTATAGGCCAATATCACTGATGAACATAGATGCAAACATCCTCAACAAAATACTAGCAAACAGAATCCAACAGCACATTAAAAGGATCATACACCATGATCAAGTGGGGTTTATTCCAGGAATGCAAGGATTCTTCAATATACGCAAATCTATCAATGTGATAAACCATATTAACAAATTGAAGGAGAAAAACCATATGATCATCTCAATAGATGCAGAGAAAGCTTTTGACAAAATTCAACACCCATTTATGATAAAAGTCCTGCAGAAAGTAGGCATAGAGGGAACTTTCCTCAACATAATAAAGGCCATATATGACAAGCCCACAGCAAACATCAACCTCAATGGTGAAAAACTGAAAGCAGTTCCACTAAGATCAGGAAGAAGACAAGGTTGCCCACTCTCACCACTCTTATTCAACATTGTTTTGGAAGTTTTAGCCACAGCAATCAGAGAAGAAAAGGAAATAAAAGGAATCCAAATTGGAAAAGAAGAAGTAAAGCTGTCACTGTTTTCAGATGACATGATACTATACATAGAGAATCCTAAAGATGCTACCAGAAAACTACTAGAGCTAATCAATGAATTTGGTAAAGTAGCAGGATGCAAAATTAATGCACAGAAATCTCTGGCATTCCTATATACTAATGATGAAAAATCTGAAAGTGAAATCAAGAAAACACTCCCATTTACCATTGAAACAAAAAGAATAAAACATCTAGGAATAAACCTACCTAAGGAGACAAAAGACCTGTATGCAGAAAATTATAAGACACTGATGAAAGAAATTAAAGATGATACAAATAGATGGAGAGATATACCATGTTCTTGGATTGGAAGAATCAACATTGTGAAAATGACTCTACTGCCCAAAGCAATCTACAGATTCAATGCAATCCCTATCAAACTACCACTGGCATTTTTCACAGAACTAGAACAAAAAGTTTCGCAATTTGTATGGAAACACAAAAGACCCCGAATCACCAAGGCAATCTTGAGAACGAAAAAAGGAGCTGGAGGAATCAGGCTCCCTGACTTCAGACTATACTACAAAGCTACAGTAATCAAGACAGTATGGTACTGGCAGAAAAACAGAATGATAGATCAATGGAACAGGATAGAAAGCCCAGAGATAAACCCACGCACATATGGACACCTTATCTTTGATAAAGGTGGCAGGAATGTACAGTGCAGAAAGGACAGCCTCTTCAATAAATGGTGCTGGGAAAACTGAACAGGTACATGTAAAAGTATGAGATTAGATCATTCCCTAACACTATACACAAAAATAAGCTCAAAGTGGATTAAAGACCTAAATGTAAGGCCATAAACTTTCAAATTCTTAGAGGAAAACATAGGCAGAACACTCTATGACATAAGTCACAGCAAGATCCTTTCTGACCCACCTCCTAGAGTAATGGAAATAAAAACAAAAATAAACAAATGGGACCTAATGAAACTTCAAAGCTTTTGCACAGCAAAGGAAACCATAATCAAGACCAAAAGACAACACTCAGAATGGGAGAAAATATTTGCAAATGAAGCAACTGACAAAGGATTAATCTCCAAAATTTACAAGCAGCTCATGCAGCTCAATAACAAAAAAACAAGCAACCCAATCCAAAAATGGGCAGAAGACCTAAATAGACATTTCTCCAAAGAAGATATACAGAATGCCAACAAACACATGAAAGAATGCTCAACATCATTAATCATTAGAGAAATGCAAATCAAAACTACAATGAGATATCATCTCACACCAGTCAGAATGGCCATCATCAAAAAATCTAGAAACAATAAATGCTGTGGAGGGTGTGGAGAAAAGGGAACACTTTTGCACTGCTGGTGGGAATGTGAATTGGTTAAGCCACTATGGAGAACAGTATGGGTTCCTTAAAAAACTACAAATAGAATGACCATATGACCCAGCAATCCCACTACTGGGCATATACCCTGAGAAAACCAAAATTCAAAAAGAGTCATGTACCAAAATGTTCATTGCAGCTCTATTTACAATAGCCCAGAGATGGAAACAACCTAAGCGCCCATCATTGGATGAATGGATAAAGAAGATGTGGCACATATATACAATGGAATATTACTCGGCCTTAAAAAGAAATGAAATTGAGCTATTTGTAATGAGATGGATAGACCTAGAGTCTGTCATACAGAGTAAAGTAAGTCAGAAAGAAAAAGACAAATACCGTATGCTAACACATATATATGGAATTTAAGGGGAAAAAAAATGTCATGAAGAACCTAGGGGTAAGACAGGAATAAAGACGCAGACCTACTGGAGAACGGACTTGAGGATATGGGGAGGGGGAAGGGTGAGCTTTGACAGGGCGAGAGAGAGTCATGGACATATACACACTAACAAACGTAGTAAGGTAGATAGCTAGGGGGAAGCAGCCCCAAGGCACAGGGAGATCTGCTGGGTGCTTTGTGACCACCTGGATGGGTGGGATAGGGAGGGTGGGAGGGAGGGAGATGCAAGAGGGAGGAGATATCGGAACATATGTATATGTATAACTGATTCACTTTGTTATAAAGCAGAAACTAACACACCATTGTAAAGCAATTATATCCCAATAAAGATGTTAAAAAAAAAAAATCGACAAACTGTTTCTTGTATCTTTTTACACAAAAATAACCAAAAAAAGGCATATATATGGGTATTCATGTAACAATAAGCATTCCACACTAAATTCAAATTATATGTAATATGAGCCTGCTGTCTACTGATTACATAGGAACACAAAGCTTCTCAATGACAAGAAATGAATGAATCATTTTGTAATCACTATCTAAATTTTAAATGGGGTAAAGTAATATTCTATATTTTGACTCGTTCAAAATTCAGTTCATACTGATAAGAAAACCTTAGCTTAATCATCTAAGAAAGCAGACTCTTACCCTAATAAAATATTATTTAAAGATGGCTTGAGTAGCATGTCCAAATACTATTGTAGTCATTTCTGTAATTATTAGCAGTACACTAAATCATTCCTGAGAAAATGTGGTCCCAAATAAGGATAAGTAAGCAATTTAGAGTATCTTAACTATATGATACTCTGCAATAAAAAACTAGAGATTATAAAAATCTTACATTTATGTAAAGCCAATGCTTACTCTGTTATTAAAATAAAACCAGACAAAAAAATGATGCATACTGGGCAACGCATATTTAATAACTAACATGTATGATAATAATCTTTCTGTTTAAAAGAATGAGGGTGAAATTTATTGGAAAATAACAGAATCTTGTGCACAATGTGATTCTGTTTGTATAAAACACTTTCAATATTAAAAAATTAAAACAGATAAATTATTCAAATTTATGCCACTATCCATGTATATACATTTAAACTTGCAAAGGAAATTATATCTTGAAAGACACAGACCAAGTTACTGATGGTGATTACCATTAAGATGTGAGAAAGAGGGCTTCCCTGGTGGAGCGGTGGTTGAGGGTCTGCCTGCCGATGTGGGGGACACGGGTTCGTGCCCCGGTCCGGGAGGATCCCCCATGCCACGGAGCAGCTGGGCCCGTGAGTCATGGCCGCTGAGCCTGCGTGTCCGGAGCCTGTGCTCCGCAACAGGAGAGGTCACAGCAGTGAGAGGCCAGCGTACCGCAAAAAAAAAAAAAAAATGATGTGAGAAAGAGAAGTTTTATATTAAGACCTTATTTAGGAGTAAAAAACATTTCAAAATAAATGTCATGTGGTCAACCATGTACTTTTCCTTTGTGCCATTAAATTTAGTCATTAATTGTAATTTATTGCATATCTTAAATATTTACTTTTTAAGCATCTGAATTCTAAATGTAATTATAAGAACCAGTTTTTAGACATAATAGTTTCAGTTTTTTAGTTATTAATTTAGTTTTTTTAAAGGACAATTTTGAAATAACATTTCTTTAGTAATGCTTATGAATGCTAAGAGCAAGTAGAGACAGAACAAATCTTTCCTTAAAGTATAAGGCAAATTCTAAAAGAATCAAACAAACCAAAGATATAAAATCAAGGAAATGTCTATTCTTATAATTATTTGGTCATTTTCTGTTGTTATAATACTTCGAAATAGTCTTTAAAATGAAAAATAGGCAAATGATAAAATTGTTCAAATTTTTGTCTTTTTTACGTTGAATGTAAATGAGTGATGTGGGAATTAGATTAGTAGTAAATCTGATACATATAAATATTTCAAAATTATCCAATTACCTTCCAAAATAACAACAAATACAATAAATAATATTTGTACAGAAAAATCAGGAATATATTTTTTGTCCTTAACAATATTGTTAAGCCCTTATTAAAATAACTTACACCACTCACTAACTTTACATAGAATGCAGGATCAGGCCTTAGAACAAGAAGGAGAAAGAGTCATATACAGAAGAATATACTACTATAAACACCATGACAGTTTGTAGCTTGTAAAACTTCTGTAGTAAACTTAATGCTAAAGAGAAATCCATCTGCACCTTGTGGAATTAATTAGCAGTTGATTTAGAATAACAGTAAATGCATACTTGTTATTAGATTCTTTAGGGACTAATTTTGAAATAGAAGTTACAAGATTCCATTGAAAACAGCTGACTCAATTGTTTTTTAACTTTCAATTTGAAATTCTTAATGATAATATGTTAACAACATAAGGAAACATCTAAGTAAAATATGACCTAATGCTCTCTGAGTTCACTAAATGCCCCATAACATGGATTTATAGTGTAGTTTGTCATAAGATACAGATAGTTTGTCATAAGATACAGATAAGGAGCAGAAGTGGGTAAACAGACAAGTTTAACTGATTGTATTAAGTAAAAATACAATAAATATATTTGCTGCCAAAGCATGCAGGAGTTAAGATATACACATTTTATTTAAAATTAAATTACAATGAACGATTATAGTGAACAGATTCAATGCCATTGCAGTTTGATGAGTTTAAATTTCATATCTAGGTCAGTGAGGAATAATTTATCTTTGCAAACTATTTTTTCTATTATTTATAAAAGATGCTGTTTTTAAAAGTCAGTTGAATTGAACAAAGCTAGAAATAATATATTCTTCACATTTTTCAAAGGAAATAGATGACTTCCCGGGATAAGGCATCTTTCATAGATATTTTAAATATACATTTTTAGCACATACAAGAAAGCATATTGTGCAAGTATGTTATCAGTTAGCACGGAAGTCACAGTTGACTGTGGAACAAATTCCTAGAATTTTGTGTAAGTTTCTCAAACACTTTGGCTTTAGTTGGTCACAACTAATTCTGGTTATATAGGCAATGCATGTTATACCCATAACATAATACTCAATAAATGTATTCCCACTTAATGAAAACTGCCTCAAGGTTTATATTTCTAGGAGACAATTACCTTTTTCTCATTTAGTATAGTTTGCAGGTAACTCAGTTACCTCAGAAAAATGGCTAACACAAAACATTATTAGTAGGAGTTGTTTTAATATTATTTATACATTTAAGATTACAGCAATGAATTTTAAACTGCAGGGCCCCTCAATGGAAAGTAATTTATTAAAGTGTTCACAGGGGTCATAGGATTTTGTAAAATGTGCATACAAAATAATTTTTTATTTTTTGGCTTAAAGTATATGAAATTTACATATTTTGTATAATATTTAAGCCTCACAAAACTTGGATCTATTTTGGATAAAATATAGACAAAGATCTTGTTGAACTACTGATATTTTTTCCTTTTCAGAAGAAATCCTGGATTCTGGATTTCAAATAAGTGGAAGGAATCATTTATGTGAGCCATGCTTTATGCTCAGATCTCTTTAAAATTATCTTAATGAGTATAGTTGCATTGCTCATACATTTCTATATGACAGAAACAGAAAATATAGTTAAATTGTAGACACAGTCTTTACTTTTTTAAATAGTTGACTGGATAACTACCTTCCAGTTGATTACTGAATAATAAAATTATATGAAAAAATGATTTCAGTTATTTCTGCTATCTTTATAACCAGATATGATAAATAAACTAAAATATTGATTTATTCAGTGTGTTCATTCATTAATAATTTATTGATCATACACTTAGTTCACAATTCTATACTAGAATTGGGAAAAAATCAAAATTATCAGCTTCTAAGTGGCCTGCAATTTAGTTGCAAAGATAAAACATGAGTGATTCTACAATTAAACATAATAATTTTCTATCATCTTCTCAAGAAGAATCAGAAATAGAACTTCTATGGAAATAAGTTGTGTTCTAAATATTCAGAAAGCCTTAAAACCTAAAAAAACCCTATTCTAATGTTCTTCTTTCCACTCTGCGAATATACAATAAATATTTAAATCTGATGAACATTAAAAACAGCCATATACCATACTAACCTACTTTAATTTTTTTAAGAGAACTAATATTTTCACTAGAATTATCTTTTCCTCTTTTCTAGTGTTTTAGGAAGTGTAAGTTGATAGAAAAGTTATGAAAGGGCATGATAAACCTAGGTATAAAAGTTAAAGATACAATGCTTTTGTCTAAAAGGAAAGACATGCCCAGCAAATGAATGCTTACAGTTCAATGGCCAAAACTATTTTAAAAGCTACATCTAGGTGGGAAATTGCTAGAAGAAGAGTACTTAACTTTCCACACTCCATAGCAGAGGAAAGCAAGTTTGAGGGTAGTTTGATTTCAGTGATGAATGAGCCAATTAATAGCATACTTCAAAATGAATGTACTCAAAGTGGATTGAAGAGGAATATACAGGTCTCATTTTTTTCTAAAAGCCTTTATAAAGCTTTCCGATATCTCATGCAAAAAGCTATTCTATAAAAAGCTGGTGTGCTAGCATGTGTAGCCTCTTCTCAATGCTCTATTTTATAATCATTATTACTTTGTATATATTTTTTGATTACTTTATCCTGCACATTTTCAGAGAGAAATACCAATGCAAGTCATAATAGCTTTAAAATTGTTTCAGATAGTTTCTGTTACAAATACTTTTAAATAATGGATTGATGACTATGTCGTTGTTACTGAAAGTGGATATGCAAAATGATTTTAATATGGAGAGGGTTCCAGAATAAATCAAAATGTTTTGAACAGTTATAATCTAGTTTGTCCAACTAACAATAAAAACTCAAAATTAATATATGAACATACTGAAAGATCAGATAACAGTTTAAAATGTTCTCAATAATGACCTTGTGACCATTTAAGCTGTAAGTACCCAGCTCAAGGGAAATTTAGTTTATTCTGGGGTAGTTAATTTATTTAAAATACCTTAGGTTGAAATCACTCTTTAACATATTTAAAAGATTTTAGTCCATGAATATTCTTGTTATTTAATAGGCTTAAGCATCTTTGGTTCTAGTTTTCTTGACTACTAAACATTATAGCAAGCATTTAAATTGTATGAATGCTATGTCAGGCATTGTTCTATGTGCATTACTTATACAAAAACATTCAATTCTCATAACAATTCTGTCAAGTCGTAACCATTATTTTTGCCGTTTTCTAAATTAGGAAAATAAGGCACAAGGAAGTTAAGAAAATTTCCTAAGCCACATAGTAATTGCAGGCTGGGAGTTAAACTGAGGAAGTCCGCTCTACATTCAATACTCATAACTATTCTACAGGTCTACCTATCTATAACATGAAAGACAATATTTTTTAAAAAACAGAAAATATTTGAATACTTTATTAATTGCCTTTATCTGGTCTATATGGATAACACTTTTATTCAGATGTTTATCTTACTTATAAAAAGAAGATTTGGTAACAGTTTACCTATTGTCTGGAATTTAGGAAAATCTTTACTCAGATTGTCTCCTTAAATATTTACTGACTACATATATATCCCATATTTATGATATTCATAATTTATAAAAAAGTAAATATGTCTTTTGTCAATGGGGAACAAGAGTAAGCAAGTTATACTTCTTGCTATTTTATTGCTAATCTCGGTGAAATTTTAATAAACTGCACTAGAACAAATGTATGGTAAATTTAATACAGTGAGAGAGAATGAAACAACATCTGCCACAAAAATATCCATCACTGGCTCCATATTCTCAATGGCTTCTGCAAGCTGGTAATAAGGAGATATAAATGATTTGACTCTGCCAATTTCTAGTTGTGCAGCCAGTGTAAAATATAGGGATTATAAAATGTTACTCTGTCACATATTTTGGCAGTGATTGGAGTATCTAGTGAAATATGGGATTTTATTCTTAGCACTTTAAGTTAATAACAATAACTGTAAAACTAATATTGTTCTTTCCAGTAATTGCCACCATCCATCATATTGCCGAGTAATACAGAAAAAATTTGTGCCACTTTATTTCAGTGCTGGCTCCTGGGTAAAGCTACAATATTATTACTGCATCTTTTCTACTTAAAACATTATTCAAGGAAATAATGAAATCATATATTTAAAGGGAAACACAAAACTAAGAGTGTAATAGTGATTTCATGTTTTATAGCAATCTCACCACCTACTCTCTGACCTGGTATTCTGAGGGTATCAATTTGTTATGAATATAGTTGAAATCCTTGCAAAATAGAGGGTAATGATAAGGTTTTATCCAAATTATAGTTTCTTAGTATATACCATAGGTTTCAAAAGAGAAAAAAATTCAGATCGTGGAATGGACTGTTTTGCTCAGAACTCTTATTCCCAAAGAAAAGACATTTTAAACATCTTAAAGAAATTATTTTATTTTATTTTAGTCTAAAACTACTACATCACTTTTTTACACTTTAAATGGCCAGATAGAGTCATAAGTAAAAAGGGAAATGAAATAAACAAAAGCATGCTTCTTTTTTCCTGTCTATATTTAGTATAAATATGTTTTTAAGTAAAACATTTTTCTTTTTCTTTTTGCTCAAAGCACTATTTCTTTCTAAATAGGGCATGATATTAGTTATAGGTGACATCATTAATGTGCAGTTTAAAAATAGCTCAACAGTCATATCAAATGCTAATTCTACATTCATGTGAAATTTTCAAAGTATCTTGGATGTTAAGTCTCATTTCACAATTACTTAAAGGTGAAAGGGCAAGTTGCTATGGGAAAATGATTAAATTTTCTAATAAAAACCAGTTGTGTAAATTTAAGCTCAAAGAGAAATTAATGTAAGGAGTGAGTATAATAAAATACATAGTCAATGAGGAGTGGCCTCAGGAAATAGCTGGACAAAGAATCATTGGTTTTGGACAAATAAGATTTTTTTTTCTCACTGGCTCTCTTCTCTGTTTCTTTTTGTGCATCTGCTCTTCCCTATTGTTGCAAACTGGTTTGTGCTTCCTACTTTGACATTGTGGAAAACAGTCTCTGATGGTGCTCAAGGACACAGTTAATTTCAAAAAGGAGCCAAGCCAATTCTAAATTCTTGGGGAAGAAACTTTAGGTCCAGTATGCTTGTGTTCCCCACTCCCTGCACAGTCAATGCTAACTGAAGTAATCATAGTGCGTGGTCTAGTCTGAGTCTCTAAGATCCCTCATTTGAAGCCACAGTTTTGGTTCTGCGGATTTAAAGGTGCTGAATCTCAGAAGTGAAGTGCCCCATTAAACTATGAAGGGTGGTAAATTATCCCACACCAAACTATGTCACTTTGGCATAAAGATTTTTTTCAGCTAAAGACACTTGATAAAAAAAAAAAATTAAACAGTACATTCTTATCTCTTTTCATCCTGAAAATCGTAGATGAAAACTCCAAAGTGAAAGATGCCCTCCCTGTATTAGAAGAAAAAATACTTTGACAGGGAGTCATAACTGAGAGGATTCTGTACAAAATAATTATATAATATTTATTATAAATTACTTTTTTAAAAGTAATTCCAATATTCTTTTAGCATACCCCAATAGTTTAGTACTTTTCCACAATTGTCTCTCTCTGTTCAACCTAATATTTAGATTTTACCATTTCTTTAGGTCTTCATTTCCTTATGAGGGTTTCCATATGATTTAAACTTTATTTTTAAAATATTTATTTATTTATATTTTTTTATACAGCAGGTTCTTATTAGTTATCCATTTTATACCCATCAGTGTATACATGTCTATCCCAATCTCCCAATTCATCACACCACTACACCCACACCCACCACTTCACCGCCTTGGTGTCCATTCGTTTGTTCTCTGTATCTATGTCTCAATTTCTGCCCTGTAAACCAGTTCATCTGTACCATTCTTCTAGGTTCCACATATATGCGTTAATATACGATATTTGTTTTTCTCTTTCTGACTTACTTCAATCTGTATGACAGTCTCTAGATCCATCCACGTCTCTACAAATGACCCAGTCTCATTCCTTTTTATGGTTGACTAATATTCCATTGTATATATGTACCACATCTCCTTTATCCATTCGTCTGTTGATGGGCATTTAGGTTGCTTCCATGACCTGGCTATTGTAAATAGTGCTTCAATGAACATTGGGGTGCATGTGTCTTTCTGAATTATGGTTTTCTCTGGATATATGACCAGTAGTGGGATTGCTGGGTCATATGGTAATTCTATTTTTAGATTTTTAAAGAACTGCCATACTATTCTCCTTAGAGGCTGTATCAATTTACATTCCCACCAACAGTGCAAGAGGGTTCTCTTTTCTCCACTCCCTCTCCAGCATTTGTTGTTTGTAGATTTTCTGATGATGTCCATTCTACCTGGTGTGAGGTGATACCTCATTGCAGTTTTGATTTGCATTTCTCTAGTAATTAATGATGTTGAGGTTTTCATGTCCTTCTTGGCCATCTGTATGTCTTCTTTGGATAAATGTCTATTTAGGTCTACTGCCCATTTTTGCATTGGATTGTTTGTTTTTTTAATATTGAGCTGCATGAGCTGTTTATATATTTTGGAGATTAATCCTTTGTCTGTTGATTTGTTTGCAAATATTTTCTCCCATTTTGAGGATTGTCTTTTTGCCTCGTTTATTTTGTTGTGCAAAAGCAAAAGGTTTCCTTTGCTGTGCAAAAGCTTTTAAGTTTCATTAGGTCCTATTTGTTTATTTTTGTTTTTATTTCCATTACTCTAGGAGGTATATCAAAAAAGATCTTGCTGTGATTTATGACAAAGAGTGTTCTTCCTATGTTTTCCTCTAAGAGTTTTATAGTATCCCATCTTACATTTAGGTTTCTAATCCATTTTGTGTTTCTTTTTATAAGTGGTGTTAGGTAGTGTTCTAACTTCATTCTTTTACTAGTAGCTGTCCAGTTTTCCCAGCAGCACTTATTGAAGAGATTCTCATCGCCATTGTATATCCTTGCCTTCTTTATCATAGACTAGTTGACCATAGGTGCATGGATTTATCTCTGCACTTTCTATCCTGATCCATTGATCTATATTTCTGTTTTTGTGCCAGTACCACGTTGTCTTGATTACTGTAGCTTTGTAGTAAAGTCTGAAGTCAGGGAGTCTGATTTCTCCAGCTCCATTATTTTCCCTCAAGACTGTTTTGGCTATTTGGGGTCTTTTGTGTCTCCATACGAAGTTTAAGATTTTCTTGTTCTAGTTCCATAAAGAATGCCATTGGTAATTTGATAGGGATTGCATTGAAATCTGTAGATTGCTTTGGGTAGTATAGTCATTTTCACAATATTGATCCTTCCAATCAAGAACATGGTATATCTCTCCATCTGTTTGTATCATATTTAATTCCTTTCATTAGTGTCTTACAGTTTTCTGCATACAGGCCTTTTGTCTCCATGGGTAGGCTTATTCCTAGGTTTTTTATTCTTGTTGCAGTGGTAAATGGGAGTGTTTCCTTAATTTCTCTTTCAGATTTTTCATCATTAGTGTAAATGAATACAAGAGATTTCTGTGCATTAATTTTGTATCCTGAAACTTTACCAAATTCATTGATTAGCTCTAGTAGTTTTCTGGTGGCATCTTTAGGATTCTCTATGTGTAGTATCATGTCATCTGCAGTGACAGTTTTACTTCTTCTTTTCCAGTTTGTATTCCTTTTATGTCTTTTTCTTCTCTGATTGCTGTGGCTAGGACTTCCATAACTATGTTGAATAATAGTGGTGGGGGTGTACATCACTGGCTTGTTCCTGATCTTAGAGTAAATGATTTCAGTTTTTACCAGTGAGAATGATGTTTGCTGTGGGTTTGTCGCATATGGCCTTTATTATGTTGAGGTAGATTCCCTCTATGCCCATTTTCTGGAGAGTTTTTTATCATAAATGCGTGTTGAATTTTGTCAAAAGCTTTTATGCATCTATTGAGATGATTATATGTCTTTTTTCTTCAATTTATTAATATGGTGTATCACATTGATTGATTTGCATATATTGAAGAATCCTTGCATTCCTGGGATAACTACCACTTGCTCATGGTGTCTGATCCTTTTAATATGTTGTTGGATTCTGTTTGTTAGTATTTTGTTGAGAATTTTTGCATCAATATTCATCAGTGATATTGGTCTGTAATTTTCCTTTTTTGTAGTATCATTGATGGGTTTTCGTATAAGGGTGATGGTGGCCTCGGAGAATCAGTTTGGGAGTCTTCCTTCCTCTGTAATTTTTGGAAGAGTTTGAGAAGGATCGGTGTTAGGTCTTCTCTAAATGTTTGATAGAATTCACCTGGGAAGCCATCTGGACCTGGACTTCTGTTTGTTGGGAGATTTTTAATCACAGTTTCATTTTCATTGCTTGTGATTGGTCTGTTCATATTTTCTATTTCTTCTGGGTTCAGTCTGGGAAGTTTATACCTTTCTAAGTATTTGTCCAATTCTTCCAGGTTGTCCATTTTATTGGCATACAGTTGCTTGTAGTAGTCTCTTAGGATGTTTTGTATTTCTGTGGTGTCTGTTGTAACTTCTTTTTCATTTCCAATTTTATTGATTTGAGTCCTCTCCCTCTTTTTCTTGATGAGCCTGGCTAAAGGTTTATCAATTTTGTAAATCTTCTCAAAAAACCAGCTTTTAGTTTTATTGATCTTTGCTATTGTTTTCTTTGTTTCTATTTCATTTTTTCTGCTCTGATCTTTACGATTTCTTTCCCTCTGCCAACTTTGGCTTTTGTTTGTTCTTCTTTCTCTATTTCCTTTAGGTGTAAAGTCAGATTGTTTATTTGAGATTTTTCTTGTTTCTTGAGGTAGCCTTGATAGCTGTAATCTTCCCTCTTAGAACTGCTTTTGCTGCATCCCATAGGTTTTGGATGGTAGTCTTTTCACTGTCATTTATCTCTAGGTATTTTTTTGATTTCCTCTTTGATTTCTTCAGTGACCTCTTGCTTATTTAGTAACATATTGTTTAACGTTCCTGTGTTTGTGTTTTGTTTTTTTTTTACATTTTTGTCCCTGTAATTGATTTCTAATCTCATAGCATTGTGGTCAGAAAAGACACTTGATATGATTTCAATTTTCTTAAATTTACTGAGGATTGATTTGTCAACCAAGATGTCATCTATCCTGGAGAATGTTCCATGCACAATTGAGAAGAAAGTGTAATCTCTCATTTTTGGATGGAATGTACTATAAATATCAATTAAATCTATCTGGTTTATTGTGTCATTTAAAGTGTGTGTTTCCTTATTAATATTCTGTTTGGATGATCTGTCTGTTGGTGTAAGTGAGGTGTGAAACCCCCCCTCTTATTGTTTTACTGTTGATTTTGTCTCATAGCTGTCAGCAGTTGCCTTATGTATTGAGGTGTTCCTATGTTGGGTGCATATATATTTATTATTGTTATATCTTCTTATTGGATTGATCCCTTGATCATTATGTAGTGTCCTTCCTTGTCTCTTGTAGCATTCTTTATTTTAAAGTCTATTTTATCTGATATGAGAATTGCTACTCCAGCTCTCTTTTGATTTCCATTTGCATGGGATATCATTTTCCATCCCCTCACTTTCAGTCTGAATGTGTCCCTAGGTCTGAATTGGGTCTCTTGTAGTCAGCATATATATGGGCATTGTTTTTGTATCCAATCAGCAAGCCTGTGTCTTTTGGTTGGAGCATTTAATCCACTCACGTTTAAGGTAATTAACGATATGTATGTTCCTATAACCATATTCTTAATTGTTTTGGGTTTGTTTTTGTTGGTCCATTTTGTCTCTTGTGTTTCCCACTTAGAGAAGTTCCTTTAGCATTTGTTGTAGTGCTGGTTTGTTGGTGTTGAATTTTCTTAGCTTTTGCTTGTCTGTAAAGCTTTTGATTTCTCCATTGAATCTGAATGAGGTCTTTGCTGGGTAGAGTAATCTTGGTTGTAGGTTCTTCCCTTTCATCACTTTAACTATATCATGCCACTCCATTCTGGCTTGTAGAGTTTATGCTGAGAAATCAGCTGTTAAACTTATGACAGTTCCCTTGTATGTTATTTGTCATTTTTCCCTTGCTGCTGTCAATATTTTTTCTTTGTCTTTAATTTTTGCCAATGTGATTACTATGTGTCTCAGCGTGTTTCTCCTTCAGTTTATCCTGTATGGGACTCTCTCGGCTTCCTGGACTTGGGTGGCTATTTCCTTTCCCATGTTAGGGAAGTTTTCGACTATAATCTCTTCAAATATTTTCTCAGGTCCTTTCTCTGTCTCTGCTCCTTCTAGGACCCCTATGATGCAAATGTTTTTGCACTAAATGTTGTCCCAGAGGTCTCTTATGCTGTCTTCACTTCTTTTCATTCTTTTTTCTTTATTCTATTCTTCAGCAGTGAATTCCACCATTCTGTCTTCCAGGTCACTTATCTGTTCTTCTGCCTCAGTTATTCTACTATTGATTCCTTATAGTGTATTTTTCATTTTGGTTATTATATTGTTCATCTCTCTTTGTTTGTTCTTTAATTCTTCTAGATTTTTAAAAAAAACATTTCTTACATCTTCTTAATCTTTGCCTCCATTCTTTTTCTGAGGTCCTGGATCATCTTCACTATCATTATTCTGAATTCTATTTCTGGAAGGTTGCCTATCTCCACTTCATTTAGTTGTTTTTCTGTGGTTTTATCTTGTTCCTTCACCTCGTACATAACCCTCTGCCTTTCATCTTGTCTATCTTTCTGTGAATATGGTTTTTGTTCCACAGGCTGCAGGATTGTAGTTCTTCTTGCTTCTGCTGCCTGCCCCCTGGTGGATGAGAGTATCTAAGAGGTTTGTGCAAGTTTCCTGATGGGAGGGACTGGTGGTTGGTAGAGCTGGCTGTTGCTTTGGTGGGCAGAGCTCAGTAAAACTTTAATCCACTTGTCTGCTGATGGCTGGAGTTTGGTTCCCTCCCTGTTGCTTGCTTGGCCTGAGGTGACCCAACACTGGAGCCTCCTTGAGCTCTTTGGTGGGGCTAATGGCAGACTCTGGGAGGGCTCACACCAAGGAGTACTTCACAGTACTTCTCCTGCCAGTGTCTCTATACTCACGGTGAGACACTGCCAACCCCCACCTCTGCAGGAGGTGTTCCAACAGTAGCAGGTATGTCTGGTTCAGCCTCTTATGGGGTCACTGCTCCTTCCCCTAGGTCCCAACGTGCACACTACATTGTGTGTGTCCTCCAAGAGTGTAGTCTCTGTTTCCCCCAGTCCTCTCAAAGTCCTGCAATCAAATCCTGCTGGCCTTCAAAGTCTGGTTCTCTAGGAATTCCTCCTCCTGTTGTCAGTCTCCCAGGTTCAGAAGCCTGACGTGGGGCTCAGAACCTTCACTGCAGTGGGTGGACTTCTGTGGTATAAGTGTTCTCCAGTTTGTGTGTCACACACTGAGCAGTTATGGGATTTGATTTTATTGTGATTGCACTCCTCGTACCATCTCATTGTCCCTTCTCCTTTGTCTTTGGATGTTGGGTATCTTTTTTGGTGAGTTCCAGTGTCTTCCTATCGATGATTGTTCAGCAGTTAGTTGTGATTCCAGTGTTCTTGCAAGAGGGAATGAGAGGATGTCCTTCTACTCCTCCATCTTGACTCAATCCCCCGTTTAAATTTTGTATAAACTTATCTGATTTTCTCCTGTTAATCTTTGTATGTTAATTTAATTCTCAGGCCCAGCTGAAAACTCTAAGATGACATAGCTAAATTTTTCCTCCCCTACAACTGCAAGTTATAGCTGCCACTGAGTAATTTTGGACTATGTCAAAAGAACGACAGGCAAGACAGTAAATCATGATCCTGGAAGGAGTAATCAATAGGAGTATAGATAAGTTTAATGTGAGCAAGGAAAAATGCATCTGGCACTTGGACATATATTGGCAGTTTCCTGGTCAATTTTGAAAAAATATATGCAGCAGCCACAACCTGAGAAGGCTATGATGACCAGAGGTCTAGATGTCATAGAAATGAAGGTTCTTGTCACTTACCAGCTAAGCCACCTAAGCAGTGGAATTGCTAACTATCAATAAAAGAAATAAAACATGGGTTGTAGAGAATGAAGATGATAAGGATAAGGATCAATGATGCTGACACCAGCTTCAGCAACAAGGGTTATACTTTCCCATTAGACTTTCGCTTGGAAAATATTGCAGAGGAAAAGGCATCAAACCAAAATCCTAGAGAAGCTGTTTCTAGATGGGATAAAATTATGTTAAAAAACAAATGGTGGTGGGGCTTCCCTGGTGGCGCAGTGGTTGAGGGTCCGCCTGCCGATGCAGGGGACACGGGTTCATGCCCTGGCCCAGGAAGATCCCACATGCCGCGGAGTGGCTGGGCCCGTGAGCCATGGCCGCTGAGCCTGCGCGTCCAGAGCCTGTGCTCCGCAACGGGAGAGGCCACAACAGTGAGAGGTCCGCGTACCAAAAAAAAAAAAAAACAAATGGTGGGTGTGCCCAAATGACTAAGTAGTAAGACCATGAGCTCACCTTCTCCCGTGTGCACACCAAAATTACAACTACTTAGAGAGAAACTATGGATGAGAATGACCTGAAAACTAGCAGAAAAAATTTTACACAACAAAAGATATAAAGAAAAGAACTACAATGAGACAGGTAAGAGGGGCAGAGATGGATACCCCACAGAAGGCAACCCACAAATGGAAGGATAATCACAATTGCAGAGGTTCTGCCAAAGAAGTGAGGGGTCAGAGCCCCACATAAGGCTCCGCAACCCAGGGATTCTTCACCATGAAGATGAACCCCCAGAATGTCTGGCTTTAAAGGTCAACAGGGCTTGTGTTTGAGAGAGCCAGAAGGCTTCATGCTCGAGTCTTAAAGGGCACTCACAAAATCTCACACCCACTGATACCCAGTACAGGAACAATAATCTGCAGGGAGCCTGTGTAAGACTCACTTGCTGATCTTGGAAAGCCTCCTGAAGAGTCAGAAGGCAACTGGGACTCCCTCAAAGGACATAGATGCTGGTGTCAGCCATTTTGGTGAACATATTTTACCCCAAGAACACTGGTTCAGAGAAGTGCCATTTTGGAGTCGTATCATTAGCCTATTAGTGTCGTGGCTTACCCACATACCAACTGGGTTGTCACTAACCCCAGGATGTCATAGGCTGAGCAACCAGCCACACAGGGACATAATTCCACCCACAAATAGCCCACAAATAGAACACACCCTGGGCCTGAAACCTCCCACTAGTGGTCTGGCACCAAACGCAAGACCCTCAAGGCCCTACCACCAACCAAGCTGGAAACTGACCCTGAAAAACCAACAGGCCAGCACAGCCCTTGGACTACTCAGACACCACAGCCAGCCACGTGGGAAAACAGCCTTGCTCACCAATGGGCCAGCAGCCACTGAATGATGCAGGGAATGGCAGCCAACCAGGCCAGGGATCAGCCCTGGCTACTTTTATGTCCAAAGTAGTTGGCTACATCACAACAAAAGGATTGATGCAGCCTACACAGTGAGCACCCTAGAGCATATACCTCTGGCGACTTGAGGGGAATGTGCTGCTAGGCCCCATATTATGTCTCCTACATAAGGCCATTTCTCAAGATTGGGAAACATACATGACCTACCTATGACATAGAAATGAAAACAGAAAATTAGGTGAAATGTGGTGACAGAAGAATATGTTCCAAATGAAGGAACAAGATAAAATCTCAGAAGAGAACTAAGTAAAATGGAGATAATAAATCTACCTATTTAAAGGTTCAAGGTAATGATTATAAAGTTGCTCAAAGAGCTGTGGAGAAAAATCAATGAACACAGTAGGAAGAATAAAAAAGAGTTAGAAAATATAAGAGGAACCAAACAGAGTTGAAGAAGACAATAACTGATATTTTATATATATATATATATATATATATATATATATTAGAAGGGATCAACAGTAGGTTAGATGACACAGAGGAACAGATTAGTGAACTGGAACACAGAGTAGTAGAAATCACCTAAGCTGAACAGAAAAAAAAAAACAAGGACAGTAAGAGACCTCAGGGACAACATCAAGTATACTAAAAATCATATTTTACGAATCCTATAAGGAGAGGAGAGAGAGAAAAGGAAAGATAACTTACTTGCAAAAGGAATAGCCAAAAACTACCTTAACCTGAGAAAAGAAGCAGACATCTAGGTCTAGGAAGCACAGTAGTCACAAACAAGATGAACCCAAACAGATCTACACCAAGACACATTGTAATTAAAATGGCAAAAAATTAAAGATAAACAGAGAATATTAAAACCAGCAAGGGAAAAGCAAAAAGTTATGCATGAAGAAACTCCCATAAGATTATGAGCTGACTTTTCAACAGAAACTCTGCAGGCTAGAAGTGTATGGCACCATAATTTTAATGTCATTAAAAGGAAAAATATATGTATAACCAAGAATACCCAACAAGACTATCATTCAGATTTGAAAGAGAAATAGTTTTATAGACAAGTAAAAGCTAAAAGAGTTTAGTACCACTAAACTGGTTTTACACAAAATGTTAAGGAGATTTCTCAAAGTAGAAAAGAAAAGACCACAAGTAGAAATATGAAAATTCTGAAAGAAAAAAATCACATTGTTAAATGCAAATATACAGTAAATTTCGTCGGTCAAACAATTATAAAGCTAGTAGGAAGTTTAAAAGATGGAAGTAGGGCTTCCAGGAAGATGGCGGAGGAGTAGGATGCGGAGATCGCCTTCCTCCCCACAGATACACCAGAAATACATCTACATGTGGAGCAACTCCTGCAGAGCACCTACTGAGCACTGGCAGAAGACCTCAGACCTCCCAAAAGGCAAGAAACCCCCCATGTACCTGGGTAGGGCAAAAGAAAAAAGAATAAACAGAGACAAAAGGATAGGGACAGGACCTGCACCAGTGGGAGGAGGCTGTGAAGGAGGAAAGGTTTCCACACACTAGGAAGCCCCTTCGCGGGCTGAGACTGTGGGTGGTGGAGGGGGGGAAAGCTTTGGAGCTGTGGAGGAGAGCACAGCAACAAGGGTGCAGGGGGAAAAGCGGAGAGAATCCCGTACAGAGGATCGGTGCCGACCAGCACTCACCACACCGAGAGGCTTGTCTGCTCACCCGCCAGGGCAGGCGGGGCTGGGAGCTGAGGCTCGGGCTTTGGTCGGAGCGCCGGGAGAGGACTGGGGTTGGCGGCATGAACACAGCCTGCAGGGGGTTAGTGTGCCACGGATGGCCGGGAGGGAGTCCGGGGAAAAGTCTGGACCTGCCGAAGAGGCAAGAGACATTTTCTTCCCTCTTTGTTTCCTGGTGCATGAGGAGAGGGGATTAAGAGTGCTGCTTAAAGGAGCTCCAGAGACGGGTGTGAGCTGCGGCTAAAAGCGCAGACTCCAGAGACAGGCATAAGATGCTAAGGCTGCTGCTGCTGCCACCAAGAAGCCTGTGTGCGAGCACAGGTCACTGTCCACACCCCCCTTCTTGGGAGCCTGTGCAGCCCGCCAAAGAGAACAAAGAAGAGAAAGGGAAATCTCTCCCAGCAGCCTCAGAAGCAGCTGATTAAAGCTCCACAATCAACTTGAGGTACTCTGCATCTGTGGAATACATGAATAGACAATGAATCATCCCAAATTAAGGAGGTGGACTTTGAGAGCAAGATTTATGATTTTTTCCCCTTTTCCTCTTTTTGTGTGTATGTATATGCTTCTGTGTGAGATTTTGTCTGTATAGCTTTGCTTCCACCATTTGTCCGAGGGTTCTATCCATCCATTTATATATTTTTAAATTTTTTCTTAATAATTACTTTTTATTTTAATAACTTTATTTTATTTTACTTTATTTTTGTTCTTTCCTTCCTTCCCTCCTTTATACAGATTTATGATTTTTCCCCTTTTCCTCTTTTTGTGAGTGTGTATGTGTATGCTTCTGTGTGAGATTTTGTCTGTATAGCTTTGCTTCCACCATTTGTGATAGGGTTCTATCTGTCCGTTACTTTTTTTTTTCTCTTAAAATTTTTTTTATTTTAATAACTTTATTATATTTTATATTACTTTATTTTATTTCACTTTCTTTCTTTTTTTCCTTCCTTCCCTCCTTCTTTCTTTCCTCCCTCCCTCCCTCCTTTCTTTCTTTCTTTCTACTTCTACTGATTCTTTCTTTCTACTTTTTCTCCCTTTTATTCTGAGCCCTGTGGATGAAAGGTGCTGCAGGCAGGAGTCAGTGCTGTGCCTCTGAGGTGGGAGAGCCAACTTCAGGACACTGGTCCACAGGGACCTCCCAGCTCCACATAATATCAAATGGCAAAAATCTCCCAGAGATCTCCATCTCAACACCAGCACCCACCTTCACTCAACAACCAGTAAGCTACAGTGCTGGACATCCTATGCCAAACAACTAGCAAAAAAGGAACACAACCCCACCCATTAACAGAGAGGCTGCCTAAAATTATAATAAGTCCACAGACACACCAAAACACACCACCAGATGTGGACATGCCTACCAGAAAAACAAGATCCAGCCTCATCCACCAGAACACAGGCACTAGCCCCCTCCACCAGGAAGACTACACAACACACTGAACCAACCATAGCCACTGGGGACAGACACCAAAAACAATGGGAACTATGAACCTGCAGCCTGCAAAAAGGAGACCCCAAACACAGTAAGATAAGCAAAATGAGAAGACATAAAATCACACAGCAGATGAAGGAGCAAGATAAAAATGCACCAGACTTAACAAATGCAGAGGAAATAGGCAGTTTACCTGAAAAAGAATTCAGAATAATGATAGTAAAGATGATCCAAAATCTTGTAAATAGAATAGACAAAATGTAAGAAACATTTAACAAGGACCTAGAAGAACTAAAGATGAAACAAACAATGATGAACAACACAATAAATGAAATGAAAAGTACTCTAGATGGGATCAATAGCAGAATAACTGAGGCAGAAGAATGGATAAGTGACCTGGAAGATAAAAGAGTGGAAATAACTACTGTAGAGCAGAATAAAGAAAAACGAATGAAAAGAACTGAGGACAGTCTCAGAGACCTCTGGGACAACATTAAATACATCAACATTCGAATTATAGGGGTTCCAGAAGAAGAAGAGGAAAAGAAAGGGACTGAGACTTAATAATAAAAAAACAAACAACCCAATCCAAAAATGGGCAGAAGACCTAAATAGACATTTCTCCAAAGAAGATATACAGACTGCCAACAAACACATGAAAGAATGCTCAACATCACTAATCATTAAAGAAATGCAAATCAAAACTACAATGAGATATCATCTCACACCTGTCAGAATGGCCATCATCAAAAAATCTAGAAACAATAAATGCTGGAGAGGATGTGGAGAAAAGGGAACCCTCTTGCACTGTTCATGGGAATGTAAATTGATACAGCCACTATGGAGAACAGTATGGAGGTTCCTTAAAAAACTACAAATAGAATGACCATATGACCCAGCAATCCCACTACTGGGCATATACCCTGAGAAAACCATAATTCAAAAAGAGTCATGTACCAAAATGTTCATTGCAGCTATATTTACAATAGCCAGGACATGGAAACAACGTAAGTGTCCATCATCGGATGAATGGATAAAGAAGATGTGGCACATATATACAATGGAATATTACTCAACCATAAAAAGAAACGAAATTGAGGTATTAGTAATGAGGTGGATAGACCTAGAGTCTGTCATACAGAGTGAAGTAAGTCAGAAAGAGAGAGACAAATACCGTATGCTAACACACACACACACACACACACATATATATATATAATTTAAGAAGAAAAAATGTCATGAAGAACCTAGGGGTAAGACAGGAATAAAGACACAGACCTACTAGAGAATGGACTAGAGGATATGGGGAGGGGGAGGGTAAGGTGTGACAAAGCGAGAGAGAGGCATGGACATATAGACACTACCAAACATAAGGTAGATAGCTAATGGGAAGCAGCTGCATAGCACAGGGAGATCAGCTTGGTGCTTTGTGACCTCCTGGAGGGGTGGGATAGGGAGGGTGGGAGGGAGGGAGATGCAAGAGGGAAGAGATATGGGAACATATGTATATATATAACTGATTCATTTTGTTGTAAAGCAGAAACTAACACACCATTGTAAAGCAATTATACTCCAATAAAGATGTTAAAAAAAATGATCACTGACTTAAATTAATCATTGGATTGTAATGAGGTGATTCATCTGTTAAAAATGTCATGATGGGAGTTTAAAATACAACTCACTATATCTTACTTTGTGTCATAGATGTGGTTTAAATAGAATGGCAAAGATAAAATTAACTTTCAGATATTGTATTTTCCATGCAATTGCAATATTAATAAAATGACAAAACAGAG
This sequence comes from Delphinapterus leucas, assembly GCF_059928025.1. NCBI lineage: Eukaryota > Metazoa > Chordata > Mammalia > Artiodactyla > Monodontidae > Delphinapterus > Delphinapterus leucas. Next base: position 36,204,915 of record NC_143146.1, on the reverse strand, counting down.
TGTCATGAGCAAGATAAAACTTTTTTTTTTCTTTCTCACAGAGTAGTTTAGGGTTAGTTTAGCAGTCCAAAGTTGGTTTTCTCATCTTTAATATATGGCTTCCTCTTTTGGGTCCAATTTAGTTGTTCAGATGGTCACCACCTGTCAGGCAGCATCATGCGGAAGAGGACCAGGGCTCACACACATTCACTTTCTAGGCCTGACCTGAAAATCACAGATCACATTCTACTCACATTCCACTGGGCAGAACTTTGTCCCATCACTACAGGAAGTTGCAGGAAAAACTGAGAAATGTACTCTCTTGATGGTTAACCTAGTAACCAGCTAAAACTAGGAGGTTCTTTTATTTAAAAAAACATAAAATAAAGAATTGCTGGTAGATATCCAGTCATCTCTGCTACAGTAATATCCAGGTCTCACATGTCCAAAACCTGCATATAACCCACTTGAGGAACTTGTTAAGTTGCAGATTGTGATTTATTAAGTCTGAGATAGAATCTGAGATTATATTTCTAACAAGCTCCCAAATGGTACCATTGCTAATTATCCAAGAATCAAACTTTGACTTTCAAGACTCTAGATTATATCCTGCCTAGAAGATTTGCCTTTGAGCCAGATCTGGAATGGACCAGTATTCAGCTTAAGCAATACTTTTACTCTTTAGTTTGCATTTTTTGTTTCTTGTATGTGGGATGATGATGGTGGCAATGAGAGAAATCACAAAGAATGAACTAGCATTGCAAATAAAATTAGAAATAAATGGACTCTAAAAAAAATTTTAAAAATACAAAAAAAACAGATGAAAGTAGTAAAATTATCTGTATACACAACAAATAAGGGATACACAAAAGATGTAAAATATGATTTCAAAAATGGTAAATGTGGTGGAGTGGATTAAAATGCAGGGTGTTAGATTGTACTTGAATTTAATAAACCATCAACTTTAAGTAATAATATATATAAATATATGCCTCATGGTAACCACAATACAAAATTGTATAATAAATACAAACACACCCAAAAAAAAGACAGGAATCAAATATAACACTAAAAATAATTTTCACATCACAAGGGAAGAAAACAAGAAAAAGAAAGGAACAAAAAAGAACTACAAAAACAACTACAAATCAACTTTAAAAATGATCATAAGTACATACCTATCAATAATTACTTTAAAAGCAGATGGATCCAATGCTCCACCAAAAAGACATAGAGTGGCTGAATGGGTAAAAAGCATGATGCATCTATAGGCTGCCTACAAGAGACTCATCTCAGATCTAAAGGCACACACAGACTGAAAGTGAAGGAATGGAAAAGGTATTCCATCCAAATGGAAATGAAAAGAAAGATGGGGTAGCAATATGTATATCAGTCAAAATAGGCTTTAGAACAAAGACTATAACAAAAAACAAAGAAGTACCTATAATGATCAAGGGATCAATCTAAGAAGAAGACACATTCTTAGATTGTAGAAATTGTAAATATATACACAACCAAAATATGACCACCTAAGTACGTAAAGCAAACATTTACAAATATAAAGGGAGAATCTGACAGTAGTACAATAAAAGCAGGGGACTTTAATATCTACTTACATCAATGGACAGATCACCCAGACAGAAGTCAATAAGGAAACAGTGACTTTAAAAGACATGTTAGAACAGGTGAACTTAATAGATATATAAAGAATAATCTATCGAAAACCAGCAGCACACACATTCTTTTCAAGTGCACATGGAATATCTTCTGAGAGATCACTTTCTCAGCAACAAAACAAGTCTCAGTAAATTTAAGAAAATAGAAATCATACCAAGCATCATTTCCAAACACAAAGGTATGACACTAGAATTTGATTACAAAAAAAACCTCTCCCTATAAACCAAACACATGGAGTCTAAATAATATGCTACTATACAACCAATGGATCACTGATGTAATCAGAAGAAATCAAAAAATACATAGAGAGAAGTGAAAATGAAAGAAAATTATCCAAAATTATGAGACTCAGCAAAAGCCATTCTTAGAGGGAAGTTTATCACAATAGAAGCCTACCTCAAAATAAGAAAATTCACAAATGAACAATCTAAACTTGCACCTAAAGGAAATGTAAAAAGAAGGACAAACAAAACTCAATTAGTAAAAAGAAAGAATAAGGAAGTTCAGAGCAGAAATAAAGAGACTTAAAAAAATGGAAAAGATCAATGAAGTCAAAAGCCGGTTTTCTGAAGAGATAAACACAATTGACTAAACTTTAGCCAGAATCATCAAGAAAAGAAAAAAGAGAGAGAGAAAGAGGGAGCTCAAATATATAAAATCAAAAATGAAAGAGAAGTTACAACCAACACCACAGAGATAAAAATGATCATAAGAGATTACTATGAAAAATTATACCAGTAAAATGGGCAACCAAGAGAAACAAATTCCTGAAGATGTACAATCTCCCAAGACTGACTGAATCATGAAGAAATAGAGAATATTAACAGTTCAATTACAGAGTAATGAAATTGATTGATTAATTTTTTTTTTAATTTCAACAAACAAAAGTCCAGGATTAGACAGTTTCACAGGTAAATCCTACCAAACATTTAAATAAGAGTTAACACCTATCCCTCTTGAACTATTCCAAAAGAGTAATATATACTTCTGAAATTATTCTATGAGACAAGCATCACCCTGACACCAACATCAGACAAGGAAACCACAAAAAATTTACAGACCAATATCATTGATGAACATATATGCAAACATCCTCATCAAATATTAACAGAATTCAACAATACATTGAAAAGATCATATACCATGATCAAGTGGGATTAACCCAGGGATGCAAGCATTGTTCAATATATGCAAATCAATCAATGTGATATATCACATTTAAAAATTGCAGAATAAAAATAATACAACATTCAGTAGATGCAGAAAAAGCTTTTGCCAAAATTCAACATTCATGATTAAAATTCTCAACAAAATGGGAGCAGAGGAATCATACTCCAACATACTAAAAATCATATAATGCAACAACTAACACCATATTCAATAATCAAGAGTTGAAAGCATTTCCTCTAAGATCAGGATTACAAGTATGCCCAATCTTGCCACATTTATCCAACATAGAATCATAAGTCCTAGTCATAGGAATCAGCCAGAAAAAAAGAAATAAAAGGATCTTAATCAAAAAAGGAGTAAAAATGTTACTTTTTGCACATGGAAAATCCTAAGACATCACCATAAAATTTAAGAACTAATAAATGAATTCTGTAAAGTTGTCAGATACAAATTAATATACAGAAATCTATTATGTTTTTTATACAACAAAGAACTATAAGAAAGATAAGTTAAGAAAATAATTCATTTACAGTTAGATCCAAATGAAGAAAATATCTAGGAAGAAATCTAACCAAAAATGTTATATTGTACTTGGAAAAATATGACATTAATCAAAGATTTGAAGACTACATAAACAAATGCAAAGATATACAGTGCCCATGGTGTGGAAGGATCAATTACTAAAATGCCCATATTCCTAAAACAATCTACAAATTCAATGCAATCCTTATCAAAATACCAATGGCTTATTTTATGATCTATAACAAATAATTCTAAAATTTGTATGGAAACACAAAAGACCCTGAATAGCTAAAACAAACTTGAGAAAGAACAAAGCAGGAGGAATCACACTCCTTAACTTTAAACTATACTACAAAGCTAGAGTAATCAAAAGAGCATAGCACAAAAATAGACACATGGATCAATGGAAAAGGATAGAGAGCCCAGAAATAAACCCAAGCACGTATGGCCAATTGACCTATATCACAGCAAACAAGAATATACAATGAGGAAAAGACAGCCTCTTCAAAAAATGGTGTTTGGAAAACTGGACAGTTACATGCAAAATAATCAAATGGGACTACTTTCTCACATGATATGCAAAATAAACTCAAAATATATAAATGACTAAAATGTGAGACCTGAAACCATAAAGCTCCTGGGGAAAAAAAAAAAACATAGGCAGTATGCTATGATGCTATAGAACAACAGAAGCCACCACAATGAGAAGCCCGCACATGACAACAAAGAGTATGAAGAGTAGGCCCCACTCACTGCAACTAGAGAAAGCCCATGTATAGCAACAAAGACCCAATGCAGCCAAAAATAAGTAAAATTAAAAAAACAAAAACAATAAAACAGCCTACTGAATGGGAGAAGATATTTGCAAAAGATATATCTGATAAGAAATTATTATCCAAAATATAAAATAAATTTATATAGCTCAACATAAAGAAACACAAACAACCCCACTGAAAAATAAGCAAAGAGTCTGAATAGACATTATTTTCAAAGAATACACACAGCTGGCCAACACACATATTTTTAGACACTCAACTTCACTGATCATCAAAGAAATGAAAATCAAAACTACAATAAGATCCCACCTCATATGTCTTACAAGGGCTATTATAAAAAATAAAAAAAAAGTATTGATGAAGACGTGGAGAAAAGAGAAACTTCATGCACTATTGGTGTGAACGTAAATTGGTACAGCCTCTATGATCATCATTATGGAGGTTCCTCAAAAAATTTAAAATAAACAAAATAAGAAATGAAAGAGAAGTAATAACAGATACCATAGAGACACAAAAAAATCATAAAAGTATACTACAAAAAGTTGTATTCCAAAGAACTGGAAAACCTAGAAAAGAACAAATTTCTAGAAACATAGAGCCTTCCAATACTGAATCAAGAAGAAACAATTTTAATAAACATCACCAGTAATGAAATTAAATTTATAATAAAAACAGACCCAGCAAACAAAATTCCATGACCATATGGCTTCATAGGGTCATTCTACCAAATATGTGAAGAACTAATACCTATTCTTCTCAAACTATTCTAAAACCTGAAGAATAGAGAACATTCCCAAATTCATTCTATGAAGTCACTATTACCCTGATACCAAAACCAGACAAAGCCACTACAAAAAACAAACAAACAAACAAAACAAAATAAATACATACAGGCCGTTTATTTGATGAATATAGAAGCAAAAATCTTCAACAAAATATTAGCAAACAGAATCTAACAATATATAAAAAGAATCATGCACCATGATCAAACTGGACTTATTTCACTGCCACAAAGAGTGGTTCAACCTTTGCAAATCAATCAATGTGATACACTACATTAACAAAAGGAAGGAGAGAAATTATATGATCATCTCAATATATGGAGACTAAGCTTTCAACAAAATTCAACATCCATTCATGATAAAAACTTTCATCAAAGTGGATATAGAGGAAACATATCTCAACAGAATAAAGCCTATTTATGACAAACCCACAGCTGACATCATACTCAATGATGAAAAGCTGAAAGCTTTTCCTCTAATTCAGGAACAAGACAAAGATACCAACTCTTACCACTTTTATGTAATATAGTATTGTAAGTCCTTTCACAGCAATCAGACAAGAAAAAGAAATAAAGGTCTTCCAAATTGGAAGGGAAGACGTAAAACTGTCACTGTTTGCAAAGGATAGAATACTTTATATAGAGAACCCTAAATTCTCCACCCCAAAATGATTATAACTAATAAATGAATTAAGCAAAGTTTCAGTATACATGATTAATATACAGAAATCTGTTGTTTCTGTATGCTAATAATAAAATATCAGAAATAGAAAGTTAAAAAATTGGTTTAAAGTTGCACTAAAAATACATAGGAATAAATTTAACTAAGGAGGTGAATTACCTATACTCTGAAAATTATAAAATATTGATGAAAATATTTGAAGATAATACAAAGAAATTTAAAAATATCTCATGCTCTTGGTTTGAAAGAATTAACATTGTTGAAATGGCCTTACTACCAAAAGCAATCTACAGATTTAATGCAATCCCTGTCAAAATATCCATGACGTTTTTCACAGAGCTAGAACAAATAATCTTAAAATTTATATGGAACCACAAAAGACCCCGAATTGCCAATGCAATCTTGAGCAAAAAGAACAAAGTTAAAGGAATCACGCTCCCAGACTTCAGACTATACTACAAATCAAACAGCATGGTACTGACACAAAACAGACAAATAGATCAATGGAACAGAATGAGAGCTCAGAAATAAACCCATGCATACTTGGTCTACAACAAAGGAGACAAGAATATACAATGGATGGAGACTTTCCTGGTGGTCCAGTGGTTAAGCCTTTGCCTTGTAATGCAGGGAGTGTGTATTTGATCCCTGGTCAGGGAGCTAAGATCCCACATGCCTCACAGCCAATAAACCAAAACATAAAACAGAAGCAGTGTTGTAACAAATTCAATAAAGACTTTAAAATGGTCCACATCAAAAAAAATCTTTAAAAAGAGAATATGCAAAGGAGAAAAGAAAGCCTCTTCAATAAGTGGTACTGGGAAAACTGGACAGCTACATTTAAAGCAATGAGATTAGAATATTACCTCACACCATATAAAACCTAAACTGAAAATCGATTAAAGACCTAAATGTGAGACCTGAAACCATCAAACTCCTAGAAGGGAACGTAGGCAGAACACTCTTTTATAAAGTTGTAGTAATATTTATTTTTTGGTATCTGTCTCCATGGGCAAATGAAATAAAAGCAAAAATAAACAAATGGGACCTTATTAAACTTAAAAGCTTTTGCACAGCAATGGAAACCATCAACAAAATGAGAAAAACAGCCAACTGAATGGGAGAAAATATTTGCAAATGATATGACTGATAAATGATTAATAACCAGTATATATAAACAGCTCATACTACTGGATAGTATTTTTAAAAATGAAAAACTAGCCAAAACACATGAATGAATATTTTTTCCAAAGAAGACATACAGATGGCTAACAGATACAAGAGAAAATTTTCAACATCACTAATTATTAGAGAAAAGCAAATAAAAACAATAATGAGATATCACCTCATCCTTGTCAGAATGGCTATCATCAAAATGTCTACAAATAACAATTTGGAGAGGATGTGGAGAAAAGGGAAGCCTCCTACCTTGTTGGTAGGAATGTAAATTAGTACAGTCACTGTGGAAAACAGTATGGAAGTTCCAGACTTACCATGGTGAACATTTTGTAATGCATAGAATTATCAAGTCACTATGTTGTACAGCTGGAACGAACATAGTGTTGAAGGTTTAATATAGTCCAAAAAATATGTAAGGTATGAACTGTAGGAGGGGCACTGGGTGCATCATCTAGATCCTCCCCTTTCAAGACAAAGGTACTGATTCCTCAGGAGCGTGCCTTGTGATGGCTGAATCCTTTCCCAGAAATTGCTGAATTTCCCAGAAATTGCTCCAGTATGAGGAGCTCCTTTGGTCAAAGCCATGGTCCCTTCAGTGGACAGCTGTAACAATGGTTGGTCTATGTAGAGAGGTAAAAATTATGTCCCCCTTTCATTTATATCTCAAGTAGTCTCTGAAAAATCTGTTGATGCCAACTGAGAACAGCTATTTGAAAAAATTTGGAGCTCAACTTTTCTGTTTGTCCTTTCCTGTCCTTCTCACTCCCTCACAGTGGGTTGTTTCTGTTTCTCTCTATTAAACTTATCCATACAAATTTCCATCTCATTGTTTTTCCCAAATCTATCACCTATTGGAATAATGCTGTGAGAATAAAGCAGTACCCCATAATATCTGAAGTCTCTAGAGTTTCCAGCACAAGATGGTTATGTAGGAAGATCCTGAACTCACTTCCACCTACAGACACACTGAACCTACAGGTATATGTAAAATAATTTCTTCTGGAAAAAAAAAACCATAAAACTATCTGAGTAATTGCAATAAATTGCTAGATGAGAAAAAAACACCATGAAAGCAAGTTGAAGAGGCTGAGCCATAGTCTTGTCATAAACCCTATCCCTGAATCAGTGACCTACAATCAGGAGGGAATTGAAAACCCAGAGGAATTAAAAATATAAACCCTACATAGGGTATCCCAAATTTTAAGACCTCCATCTAAGTGATTGGCCTCCAAGACATATAGTTTTGAAAGCCAGTGGGGTAGAGGTCACAAGATCCATGTGGCATAGTGAACAGAGAAACAGTTAAAGGCACAAACAGGTGGATTACCCACCCTAAGACTCACAGAGGAAGCCAAATGAAAAATGCCCAGACTCTCTGTGAAAGAGGCTCATTTTGTTATCTTAAAGTGTCAGCCTGAGGGTCCTACTGAAATGCTCTCCAGGCACAAAGGCTAGAAAACACCAACTTTGTGCTCTCCCTCTGTCTTGCTCCATCTGGTAGGCACCATCTTTGCACTTCCCCTGTGCTGAGCTCCAGAGAACCAGTATCTCCCGGAAGGGAGGTTTTACACGTTTCTGGTGACAAGTTTTTTTGCAGCTGCCACCCAAAGGATGACCTTTGTTTGGCCTGGCTCTTTTGGCAAGCATGGCTTGTGAACCTGGATCCTATGGGGCAGAATCTTGGCCAGATACCACCCTTAGGATACTGTGCAGACACTAGACTGAAACACACTCCTAGTCTTTCTGTGAATAGACCTATTTCTTTGTCCTGGAGCTTCAATCTGAGGGACGAGCTTCAGGTACAGTACATAACCAGTGGTCTAATGAACTGCTTTCAGGGAATGGAGAATGGCCGATGTCATTTTAGCAATCTCCCTCTACCTCAATCCAGCTCACTGGTATTCCCCAGAAAGGAGGCATCTTCAATGGGCATCCTAAATATTTTTGCTGCTGCCTTTGGACACCTCTAGGTCACCTGGCTCTGTTGGCCAGTGGGGCCTGTGTTCCTGGGTCCCATGGAACTGTGATAAACAGAGAGAGAGTTCTTGGTTGGCTACCATCCCCAGGGCATTAAAAGAGGTAAAGCGCTCTTTCTCTGAAAGAGGCCTATTAGCTTATTTTCATAGCTGCAGCCTGAGGGACAAGTTTCAATTTAACCACACAACAAACTGACCACTGTAACCCTCTTCAGAGACCTTGGATGTCGGGTACAATATTCACATTATCTCTCTACTGCATTGAGAGTGTCGCTGTCTCCCAGAGGGTAGTATGTACATGTATCTAGTACCCAGGTTTTTATATCTGATGCCCTGATGTACATTATGTGACTTCTGCCTCATAAATGTCCCTATTCACTTGGCTCTGGTGGCCAGTGGGACTTGCACCCCTAGGTCCCATTGGACTATAAAAAATGTAGAAATAGATCTTGGCTGGCAACAACCCCCAGAGAACAGCACAGACAGCAGACTGGAACACACCTTCATTCCTGCTATGGAAGAAGCCTATTTGCTTATCCTAGAGTTTTGGCCTAAAGGGAAGGCATACATGGTTCGGCATACACCTAGAGGTCTACTGAGGGTTTTCCAAGGATGCAGGCTGCTAAACACCAGGTTTGTGGTCTTTCTCTGCCTCATTCCAGGATGCTGGTATCTCCCAGGAAAAAACTTGAGCACCCATTTGGCATGCCAAATATTGCAGCCTTTTTTCTAGGGGACAAGCCTATATTATCTGATTCTAGGAACCAGTGGGACCTAGGCTTATGGTCCCACAGTACTATACATATTTACATACTTCAAGAGCTGCTACCTGAAGAGATCTGGCTTCCAATCAGCCTGAATCTAGGTCTTGACTGAGATTCTCCCCTTCTGTACACTGACACGTCTTGGCACACCCTCAAATACTGGAATCTACTAAAAGTAAAATAAGCTGCTTTGACAATAACAAAATTTTGAAAACAACCAAGAGCTAGAGCAGAGTTGAACTGTAGGTTCATCTCCTACATGAGACCATCCCTCAACACCAAGAAGTAATTGTTTTATCTTAATGCATATAACCAACAGAGAGAATTAAGGAAAATGAAAAAAAGAGGAATATGTCCCCCCTCCAAAAAAAGATAGAACTTCAGAAAAATTCCTGCATGAAATGAAAATAAGTGATTTACCTGATAAAGAATCTAAACTAATGGTCATAAAAATCACCGACAATCTTAGAAAAAGTAGGTATAAACATGTGAGCACATAGTGAAGAGAAAGAAAATATAAGAAATTACAAAATAGAAATCACAGTGCTGAATAATACAAAAAGTGAACTGAAAAATAAACTAGACAGACTCAACAGAAGATCATATGAAATAGAAGAAAGGATCAGTGAAATTGAAGACAAGACAGTGGAAATCATCCAATCAACATCAAATAAATAAATAAATAAAATAAAAGAGGGAAGATAGCCCTTAAGGAACTTATGGGACAATAGTAAGCAGACCAACATTTGCATTATCATAGTCCTAGAAGGAGAAGAGACAGAGAAAGTGGAAAAAAACCTTTTTTTTTTTTTTTGATATAATGGCTAAAAATTTCTCTAATCAGAGGATGGAAAGAGACATTCTGATCCAGGAGCTCATAGAGTTCCAAACAAGAGGAACACAAAGAGACTAAGACCACAATATAATTAAAATGTTGAAAGTTAAAGACAAGAAAAGAATATTTAAAGCAGCAAGAGAAAAACAACATGTTAGATACAAAGGAATCCCTACATGACTATCAGCAGATTATTTAGCAGATAGTTTGCAGCCAGAAGGGATTGCCATTTATATTCAAAGTCCTGAAAGAAAAAAAAAATACAAGCAAGAATATTTTACCCAGAAAAGATGTCATTCAGAATTGAAGTAGGGATAAAGATTTTCCAGATAAGCAAAAGCTAAAGGAGTTCATCATCATTAGACTGTCCTGAAAAGAAATGTTAAAGGGACTGTTTAAAGGAATAGAAAGGGTGCTAATTAGTAATAGAAAAACATAAGAAAAATCTCACTGGTAAAGGTAAATATATGTAATAGTCAGAATAATCTAATGTAATCACTTATAAAGCTAGTACAAAGATTAAAAACAAAAGTAGTAAAAATAAGTATAAGAACAATAATCAGTTAAGGGATACACAAGATAAAAACATGTAAAGTGTGTCATCAAAACCATAAAATGCAGGGTTGGAATAAAAACAAAGAGATTTACAATGCATTCAAAATGAAGCTGTTATCAAATTTAAAATAGACTGTTATAAGTTGTTATATGTAAGCCTAATGATAACCAATAATAAAAACCTATAGTAGATAAGAAAATAAAGAAAAAAGAATCTAAGCCTAACAGTAAAGAAAAGCATCAAACCACAAAGGAAGAGAACAGAGAGGAAGAAAGTAGGACAAAGGAACTACAAAACAGCCAGAAAACAAATTACAGAATGGCAATAAGTACACACCTACCAATAACTACTTTAAGTGTAAGTGGACTAAATTCTCCAATCAAAAGACATAGAGTGGCTGAAGGAACTAAAAAAACAAAACAAAACAAAAAACCACAACCCATCTATATATTGCCTACAAGAGACTCATTTCAGATATAAAGACACACACAGACTGAAAGTGATGATATGAAAAATGATATTTCAAACAAATGAAACTAAAAGAAAGTGGGTCTTGCTATACCAGACAAAATAGACTTTAAAACAAAAACTGTAATAAGAGACAAGGGTATTGCATCATGATTAAGGGGCCAATCCAACAAAACAATATATATTATTTGTAAACATTCATGCACCCATTTAAGAGCATCTAAATATATAAAGCAAATATTAAAAGACCTAAAAAATATACAGCAACACAGTAATAGTAGAGAAACTTAATATGTTATTTGTGTCAATGGATAGATCATCCAGATAATCAATAGGAAAACATCAGCCTTAAATGACACATTAGACTAGATTTACTTAACAGAGGTATGTTGAACATTCCAACCAAATGCAACAGAATACACATTCTACAAAAGAGCACATAGAACATTCTCCAGGGTAGGCCACTATACAGGTTCTAAATTTGGGAAGATTGATATTTTGTCAAACATCTTCTTCAACCATAGTGGTATGTATTTAGAAATTAATTGCAAGAAGAAAACAGGAAAATTTGCAAATATGTGGCTTTTAAGCAACATGCTACTGAACAACCAATGGGTCAAAGAAGAATTCAAAAGTCAAGTCAAAAAATACTCAGAGGGCTTCCCTGGTGGCACAGTGGTTGAGAGTCCGCCTGCCGATGCAAAGGACACGGGTTTGTGCCCTGGTCCGGGAGGACCCCACATGCCGCGTAGCAGCTAGGCCCATGAGCCATGGCTGCTGAGCCTGCACGTCTGGAGCTTGTGCTCTGCAACAGGAGAGGCCACAATGGTGAGAGGCCTGTGTACCACAAAAAAAAAAAATACTCAGAGACAAGTGAAAATAAAATACAACTACCAAATCTTATGGGATGCAGCAAAAACAGTCCTAACATGGAAGTTCATAGCAATAAAGGCATAGATAAAAAAACAAGAAAAATCTCAAATAAACAATCTAACTCTACCCCTAAAGTAACAAGAAAAAGAAAATCAAACAAAGCTCAAAATTAGTAGAAGGAAAGAAATAAAGATCAGAGCAGAAATTAATAAAAATTGTGACTAAAAAGAAATAGAAAAGATCAATAAAACTAAGAGCTAGTTTTTGAAAAGATAAATGAAATTGACAAAACTTTAGCTAGGCTCACCAAGAATAAAATGAGGAGAACTCAAAATCAGAAATGAAAAAGGAGACATAATACTGATACCACAGAAATACAAAGGATTATAATATACTACTATGAACAATTAGAGACCAATAAATTGGACAACTTAGAAAAAATGGATAAATTCAAGACTGTCATGAAGAACTAGACAATCAGAGCAGACATATTACTAGTAACAGAATTAAACCCATCATCAAAAAAATCCCAACAAACAAAATGCTAAGAACAGATGGCTTTACTGATGAATTCTACCAAATCTTTAAAGAAGAATTAATACTAATCTTTCTCAAATTATTCCAAAAAATGAAGAGAAAGGAACACTTCCAAATTCAATTATGAGATCAACATTACCGTGATATGAGCCAAGGACACAACAAGAAAAAAAATTACATACCAATATCTCTGATGAATATAGATGCAAACATCCTCAACAAAATATTAGTAAACTTAATTCAAAAATACATTAAAAGCATCATGCATCACATTTAAATCCAGAAATGTTTACACATTTGCACATTTGTTTACACATTTGCACATTTGTGCAAAGATGTTTACACATCCATAAATCAAACAATATGATATACCACATTAACCAAATGAAGAATAAAAATTATATAATCATCTCTCAATATATGTAGAAAAATAATTTGAGAAAGCTCAATATCCAGTCATGAAAAACTCTCAAGAGTGGGTATAGGGGAAACATACCTCAACATAACAAAGGCCATACACGGCAAGCCCACAGCTAACATCATACTCAAGGGTAAAAAGCTGAACACTTTTCTTCACTGATAAGGAATAAGACAAGGATTCCTACTCTCACCATTTTTATTTAACATGGTACTGGAAGTTCTAGCCAGAGAAATTGGGCATGAAAATGTGTGTACATTATAACGTGTACATTCATTAAAAGGTGTGTGTGTATTATACAGCATGATACATCTGCCTGCCCCCTCATGTCTTAATGGCAGTATCTATTTTTAAGAAAGAGGGAGAAATCTAAGAATATGTGCATATAATATTTAATAGCATATTAATCTGCTAGAGTTATCATAACAAATTAACACACACTGGGAACTTAAACAACAGAAGTTTGCTTTCTCACAGTTCTGGAAGATTGAGGGTTAATATGAAGGTGCCAGCAGGGTTGATTTCTGCTGAGGCCTCTTTTCCTGGTCACTTTCTCACTGTATTGTCACATGGCCCTACTCTGTGCACACTCAGAGAGAGAAAGAGTTCTCTGGTGTCTGTTCTTGTTCTCATAATGGCACCAGTCTTCCTGAATTAGGACCCCTCACGTATGACCTCATATTAATAATCACCTTAAAGGTTCTATCTCCAAATACAGTTACAGTGGGAGTTAGGACTTTAACAAATACATTTTGGGGATACACAAATCAGTTCATAACAAACAGGAACCACCCTAGACCTTAAACAAGTTTTAAAAGGAAATAGAGGGGCTTCCCTGGTGGTGCAGTGAGAGGCCCGCGTACCACAAAAGAAAAAAAAAAAAAGGAAACAGAGCAAGGCAGCTCTCCAGATTGAGGTATGAAGCATCAAGTTATTTATTAAATACATAATAAAAATGGAAGCACACTTCTAAACCTAAATAGAATTAATTACTATTTATTTGTTAACTTGATATGCATGACCATGTAATTTGGAAATGTTATAAATAGTACTATGATCCAGCCAACTTGCCCTGCCTCTTGAAAGTGTAATGTGTTCACCTCTTTCCAAACCTGTTTTTAATGCCTTCATGCTGAAAGCCTGAAATCAGGCAGAGTAGTTAAATAATATAGAAATTTGGAAAAAGCTACAAATAGGGTTCCCCCAGCACATACCTAGTTGGAGAAATGGAGTTGAAGAATTTAAGAATAGGTATTTATAAAGAGAAAATGTACTAACCAGAAGGCAGTGTTTATTCCATAAAAATGGCAGGTAGTTGATCTAATGGAAGTAGCTATAGGTTTATGTTTTTTACTCTAGGGAATTCTTCTTACTTTATTTTAGGACAAACTCACACAAGAGAGAAAGTTTTAAGAGGTCAATGCTCCTAAAAATTGCAACTTAGTAATAATATATTTCAATGCCAAATGCAATTCATAGAGAGTTAGCATGTCAAATTACCCTGTCAGAATACATCTTAAGACAAATTGTTCATTTAATCATCAAATATTGTATCGGGTAAGGTCATATATTTTGCTATGTACTAGATGTATAAACCTGGAAGGGTCTCTTTCCTTAAGGAAAGTCTAGTGATAAAACAGATATGAACAAACAAATCAATATGAAACTACAAGTGTAGAAAAGATCTATTAAGTTCATGAAAATGTACCATGGTAGAAAATGACAAGGACAGATTTAATTAGAATTTGGAGGAGACTTCTTTGAGAAGATGATATTTAAAGTGAGATTTGGAGGATGAAATGAAGCAGGCTTTGTGAAAATTCCTAGAAAATGCACTCCACGCTGATAGAACAGCATGAAAGGGCACTAAGTAGGACGGTTCTTTGCTTGTTTTACGAATTGAAGGCAGGGCATTTTGGCTAGGGCACAGGCTGAGACTCAAATGCCTATTGGGGCCAATCAGGCAAATATGTAAACTAGAAATGTGTCTTTAGTTGTATTTTTTTTATCCAGATTTATTTCATTTGTATATTAATGAAATCTTAATTGTATTCTTCCCAAAGGGACACTCTCTGGTTTCACATTAAACATATAAGAATATTTTTTACCAACATGAAGAAATATGTTCTGTCTTAATTTTGTGATACATTAGTCTTCTGGGGCAATCTTGTTTTCTCCCTCAACTTTGCTATACTGAAAACAGCAAGGCAAGCTCAATGATAAATGACAAATGACAGTGGATCTTAGTACTGAATAACAATAAAGTGTGTATGAGGGTCTCTAGTGAATTGAGAGTACACAGCTCTCTAAAGATGAGTTACTATATAACCTGAGTGATTTTGCTGTGAATGAAGGATGGTCCAGAGGTTATGATTTTTAAAGAGGAGCTTGGATCTAGAATTTTACATGTAATCTCCACATTTTTCAACATTGGTAAAAAAAATCAAATTAGCAAAAAATAAACAGCACAATAATTACTGTTAAGACCAAACAATAACTCAACAAGACCTAAGGAAAGCCTGGGGTTTTACCCTACTTGCAATCTTGTAAGTTAGCCTTTAAGAGTTTCATCAGTGTTGCAAGATGTGAGACTCCTGTGTCAGGAACAGAGGACAGTTTATTGCTCATATTATAAAATTAATCAGATTATTAGCATTTTTGTTGTCTCCCTCAGCCTCATTCCTCACTGATTAATGCAACGGAGCCAGCTGACACAAGCATATATAGTTGATTGTGTTACAGGAAAGGAACACTCACTTTAGAAAACCTAAATCTTTTATAAGAGGCAGAAAGCAAGTCTATTTTTATCTTCCAGTGTTTAAGCAAACCTTTTGCTCATCAGGGAGGCTATCTCTGTATTGCAAGGCTGTTCACTATATAAACATGTTTGAAAAGATTGCCAAGAACAATGGACAGTCAGTGCCTCTGCTTATAAGATGTGCCAAAACACAGGAAATTTAAAATTGTCTTTCAACATCCACAATCCTCTAATTTTCAAACTCTATAGTACAGCATAATGAGTAAAGGGGAGAGTAATTTAAAGTAATGTTTCTAGAGATAGGAAAGAGCCAAACTGTTTAGGGGCTTATAGGCCACATGAAAGAGGCCCATTTTTATATTAAATTTGTTGGGAATCCAATGTTGAATATTGAGAATAAGAATGACACGAGCCACTTTATGTTTTCAAAAGAGCATTTTTGCAGTCAGATGGAGAATGGGTTTGGCAGAGACCATATTGACAGAGGTGGATCACTTAGGAAAGTCATCTCAAGATGTCTAGACATGACATAATGGCCTGGCTAGGGTGGTGTAAATGCAGATGGAGAAAAGTAGATTATTTTTTTATATAATCTAGAGGTTGTGTCTATAGAATTGACGGACAAATGGGAAGGATAATGGCGATAAAGTAATTAAAAGAGTCTCACAATTTTTGGTTTGAAAATCCAGGACAATATTTGACCTCACATATATTTATTTGAAAGGGAAAACTAGTAAAGCAATATGTTATATGAAAAAAAAGAATTAAGTTTTGTATATATTATCTTTCAGATGCCTACTAAATATTCATGGACAGAAGCAAAGTAGGTAGTTGAATGTATAATTTGGATACTCAGAGGAGAGTAGTACATATATAATGTTGGAAGCATTTGACATATAGATGGCATTTAAGTGATTAATATGAACAAAATCACATCAGGAGAAAATAGTAACAAAACCCCCCACAATTTTAGAATGTTTGGAGAAATTTGGGAGAAAATGAGATTGATAAAAACTTTTAGAGTCAGAAGGAAAAAACAGAAGATAGATGGGTGCAACAGAGACTAAGAGAATGTTTCTAGGAGGGCAATGTAAATCATGACACTTAGAAAAAGTGAAATGATGACAGAGATGTGTTCATTAGATTCACAAACATGGGGGTCAAGAGGAAAAGAATACAAGACTAAGACTGGTATGGGTTGAAGTGGAATTTAATGGTGAGGAAGTAGAAACAGACCAAGCAGATAATATTCTTCAAATTTTTTTTCTATGAAAAAAGAGAAAACAAAACATCAATGTATTGAAGAATCAAGGAAAGGTTTTTCTTTAAGATGGATTATTTTTAAAGGGTCATTAATTCCTAATGGGCATAATTCTATTGAGAAGGATATACAGATAATATAGGTGAAATAATTAGAATACAAATCATATAAATTTGATCTACAGCCTCTGTGGAGAGATTGTCCTTCGACTAAATATGAAGCTATTCTATCTTCACAGAGAGAGGCAGAAGATGGATTCAGAACAAATATATTACATGTTTTACTTAAATGAAGATGAAGGTATTTGTGTTTCATGGCTCTTATTTTCTTAATGACATGAGTTAAAATCATTAGTAGAGAATGAAGAGATAGTAGATTTGAGAAATGAAGAAAAGGTAGAATACAATAATTGTGCAGAGTGAGAGAGTGATCTTTGTTAAGTGCTTGAATGAGGTTAACATTCATGAATCTATAGTGATACTCTCATTCTAAGACATGGAATTTTCTCTAAGAATAATCCATTGCATTAATAAAACATAGAGAAGATAGTTGTTGGAGCTTATCCATGGTTAGGGTACTAGAAAAATATATCTGGAGGAGAAAGGTACAAGAGAGGCAACAAGAAAGAATGGTACTTCTTTGCAAATAATACTTTAAAAAAGGTGTAGTAAATAGAAAGAACACCTGAATTTGAATCCCGGTTCAGTCACTTACTAGCAGTGTGATCTAAGGCAAGTCAATAAATCTTTATGAATCTGATTCTTCATACACATGGGGATAAGACATTTTAAGTTTTGCTGTAGTGAAATATGATACTCATTATTTGTGAGCACAATGGTTAGTGTTTAAGAGACCTAAGTCTTTAAGAGATCTTTGTAGAATAATAAGCACAGAAACCTAGTTTACGAGTAAATGCATTAGAGCTAAATAGGAGGAAAATTTGCATCAGGCTCTGTCACTGAATTTAAGTGTATGAGAAACCAAAGTGGGGTAAGAAATCTGCTCAGGGGCACACAATAAATTTAATTGAAAAACTAGAAATTAGAGAGAAACCAATGGATCTATGTCAATATTGCAAAGTATGAGGAGAAAAAATGGAGCCTAATGCTCTGGGAGATGAGAACTCTGTGCACTATTTAACTCCTGGAATTTGAGTTAGTCTCAGAGTATGATCAGGCCTCATCCAACAGTGAGAAACAAGTGAAAGGTGGTAGAGGAGAGTCCACAATTAAGGTAGTTTCTGGTGACCTACAATGGCACTCTCTTACTAGGTTGGCATACAATTTGTTTGTAACCTATAGGTAAAATATATATATATATATATATTTTATCTCTGAGCATTGAATATGTTTAATGATAGCCATCATCCTTTTCACCATTTTCATAGAAATTTACATTATAATGGTATCAGCATAGCACATTTGGCATTTTATCAAATGTTGCCTATCTGGCAATTCAACTGGCTCACCATCATTCCTGTAAATAAAAATTTCTCAATCTACCAGCTTCTGTGGTAGCAGCCTATATATATATCATAATCTTGCAAGACACAAAGAACATGTCTGTTTATTTATTTACTTATTTTAGCACTAAAAAGCAGTATATAAATGCAGTTACAGTTCTAAGTACATTTAGAGTTTTGAAATATCATTAACCAGTTAAGCTATAATCTAGAGTCCTTCTCAATTTTACATTCAATCATTCTTTTTGAGGAGGAGGAATATCAGCTGAAAGACGTTGACGATTAATTTCCAAAAGATATGTTGGTAAATCCCCAACACTAATCCACTGACTAGCTGAAGTTTTGGCTTCATCATTACAGACACATGCCTCATATCCACTCCCACTCCTGCACCCATAAAAAAAGTCTACTACTATACTATACTATATTATACTATACTATACTACACTATACTATATAAAGTCTGCTTCTCCCATTCTGAGATCAAGAAACATCTAATAGCCTGACTGTTGTATTATATCATTCTCTATAACTCACTTGACCTAACTTAATGTTCTCTAATTTCTGATGATAGAAATCACCAGTGGGCAGTGAAACAGACTTTGAAGCTCCACCCTGGAAACAGAGTCTGGTGGATGTCATTTTTAGGCTCTACCACTGCTTCACTGCAGGTTACAGGTATCTCACAGAAAGGAGCTAGTACATTTGTCTTGTACCTCAACTTTTTTGACTACCACACAGCGGACCACTCTAAATCTCCAGGCTCTGGTAGTCAGTGGGACCTAAACTTGTGGTCCAAGAGACTGTATTTATTAACATACTTAAAAGATGCTGCCTGTGGGTTTGGCTTCCAATCAGCTTGAATCTAGGTGCTGATTGAACTCCTCCCCTTTGAGACTGATAGATATTGGCACAGCCTCAGATACTGGGAGCCACTAAAAATAAAATAGGCTATTTGAATAATCACAAATGTTTGAGAGACAAACAAGAGCTGGGACAGTATTGAACAATAAAATTTATCTGCTACAGGAGGCCATCCCTCAAGACTGGGGAGGTGACTTTTATCTGATGCATAAAACCAGCACTAAGAATCAAGAAAAATGAAGAAACAGAAGGAGATGTTCGAAACAAAAGAAGATAAAACCTCAGAAAAGTCCATCAGAAAATGGAGATGTGACTTACCTGAGAAAGGTTTCAAAATAATGGTGATATAAATGCTCATCAATCTTGGGAGAAGAATAGATGAACACAGTGAAAACTTCAATAAAGAAATAGAGAGTATAAGAAATTACCAAATAGAAGTCACAGAGCTGAAGAATACAAGAAATGAACTGAAAAAAAAAAATGAGAGGGGTTCAACAGCAGACTAGATGAAAGAAACAAAGGATTAGTAAACTCAAAGAGAAGGCAATGGAACACACACATTCAGAGCAGCAAAAAAAAAAAAAGAATGAAAAACATTGGAGGTAGCTTAAGGGACTTGTGGGACAATATTAAGGTGACCAACATTTGAATTAGAGGCGTCCCAGAAAGAGAAGAGAGAAAGGGGTAGAAAATTTATTTGAAGAAATAATGGCTGAAAAATTCCCTAGCCAGGTGAAGGAAACAGACAGGTAGATCCAAGAAACCCACAGAGTTCCAAAAAAGATGAACCCAAAGAGACCAACCCAAGTAGCAATTATAATAAAAATGTCAAAAGTAAAGACAAAAAAATAATCATAAAAGCAGCAAGAGAAAATCAGCATGAATGAACAAGGGAAGCACCATATGATTACAAGCAAACTTTTCTTCAGAAACTTTGCAGGCCAGAAGGGAATGGCACTTGTTCAAAGTGCTGAAAGAAAAAAAAATCAACAGAGAATACTGTATGTGGCAAAGTTGTCATTCAGAATTGAGAGATTAAAAGTTTTGTAGATAAGCAAAAGCTAAAGGATTTTATCATCAAGAGGCTGGCCTTACAAGAAATGGTAAAGGGACTTCTTTAAGGTTCAAAGAGAAGGCATTAATTAGCGACAAGAAACTGTGAAAGTATAGATATCACTTGTACAGGTAAATATATAATAAAATTCAAAATAATCTAACATTGTAAGTGTTGTATATTAATTACTTATAAAGGTAGTATCACAGTTAAAGACAAAAGCAGTAAAAATAAGTATAACTACAATTAGTTAAGGTATACACAAGGTAAAATATACCATCAAAAACATGAAACATGCTGGAGGGAGTAAAAATGAAGAAATTTAGAGTGCATTCAAATTTAAATTATCAACTTAAAATGAACTGTTGTAAACATAAATTGTTATGTGTAAGTCTCATGGTAACCACAAAGAAAAAACTATGGTAAGTACACAAAAGATAAAGGAAAGAAATCTAAGCATAACACTAAAAAATTTCATCAAACCACAAAGGAAAAGGGTAAGAAAGGATGAAATGAGAACAAAGGAACTATAAAACAGCCAGAAAGCAAATTACAAAATTGTCATAGTAGACATCTATCAATAATTACTTTAAGTGTAAATGAACTAAATTATCCAACCAAAACACATAGAGTGGCTGAATGGAAAAAAGCCAAGACCCTTTTATATGCTGCCTACAAGAGATTCATTTCAGAGGTAAAGACACACACAGGCTGAAAGTGAAGATATAGAAAATGATATTTCACACAAATGAAACCAAAAAAAACAGGTGTTGCTATACTTATAGCGGACAAAATAAAATTTAAAACAAAGATTGTAATAAGAAACAAAGATGATCATTACATAATGATTAAGAGCTCAATCCAACAAGACAATACTTATCATTCATAAATAGCATTTGTAAATTTCTGCACCTGTTTATGAGCTTCTAAATATACAAAACAAGTATTAATAGACCTAAAGGAAGAAATAGACAGCAACACAAGAATAGTAGAGCACTTTAATACCTCATTTCATTAATGGATAGATCATCCAGACAGAAATTCAATTAGAAAACACTGGCCTTAAAAGACACATTTGAGCAGAGGGACTTAACGTATATGTACAAAACATTCCATTCAACTACAATAGAATGCACATTTTATTCAAGAACACATGGAACATTCTCCAGAATAGATAATATGTTAGGCCATAAAAAAAGTCTTAATAAATTGAAGAAGACTGAAATTATATCAATCATATTTTCCTACCACAATAGTATGAAACAAGAAATCAATTACAAGAAGAAAAGTGGAAAATGAACAAATATGTGGAGGGAAAAAACATGCTAATGAACAAATAATGCATCAAAGAAGAAAGCAGAACAGAAATTTAAAACATATCTGGACACATATAAAAAGGAAATCCAACATACCAAACTTTTGGGATGTAGCAACAGCAGTTCAAAGAAGGAATTTCATAGTGATAAATGCTTACATAGGGAAACAAGAAAAACCCCCTCAAATCTCCTATATTTACACCTCAAGGAATTAGAAAAGAAGAATAAATAAAGCCCGGCATTAGTAAAGGGAGGAAATAAACAAAAAGACAAAATTTTAAATTTAATTTAATAAATTAAATACAGGATAACAAGACATAGAAAAGACTAATGAAACCAAGAGCTGGTTCTTTGAAAAAAAAATTGATAAACTTTTAGGCAGATTCACCAAGAAAAAAAGAGAAACCTCAAGTCAATAAAATTAAAAATGAAAGAGAAAACATTTTAACTGATACCATAGAAATACAAAGAACTTTAACAGACTACTATGAACAAGTATATGCCAACAAGTTGGACAACCTAGAAGAAATAAATTCCTACAAACGTACAACCTACCAATATTGAATCATGAAGAAATGGAAAATATGAACAGACCAATCATTAGTCAGAAAATTTAATTAACAATCAAATACCTCCCAGGAAACAAGAGACCAGGACCAGACAACTACACTGGTGAATACTATCAAACAGTTAAAGCAAAATTATTACCAATTCTCAAACTCTTCCAAAAATTAGAAAAGGAGTAAACTCTTCCAAACTAATTTTATGAGGCCAGCATTAACCTGATACCAAAACCAGACAAGGTCACCAACAAGAAAATTAAATTGCAGACCAATATCTATGATGAACATAGATGCAAAAACTCTCAACAAAATATTAGCAACTTAATTCAACAATACTTTAAAATAATCATACACCTCATCAAGTGAGATTTATTCCAAGGATGCAAGAATTTTTAAACATCCACAAATCAATGTGATATAGCACATTAACAAAGTGAAAGATAAACATTATATGGTCATATCAATAGATGGAGAAAATGCATTTGATAAAATTCAATACCCATTTATGATAAGAATGCCCAAAAAAGTGTGTATAGAGGAAATATACCTCAACATAATAAAGGCCATGTATAACAAGCTCACAGCTAACATAATTCTCAAAAGTGAAAGACTGAAGCTTTTTCTCTAAGATCAGGAACAATACAAGGGTGCCCACTCACCACTTTTATTTAACACAATACCAGAATTGTAACCAGAGTAATAGGCAAGAAAAAGAAATGAAAGGTATCTACATTGGAAAAGAAGTAAAACTGTCACTATTTGTAGATGACATGATATTATATATAGAAAACCCTAAAGACTCCACCAAAAAACTGTTAAAACTAGTAAATGAATTCAGTAAAAGTATATGATAAAAAATCAATATACAAAAATTTGTCACAGGGCTTCACTGGTGGCACAGTGGTTGAGAGTCCGCCTGCCGATGCAGGGGACACGGGTTCATGCCCCGGTCCAGGAAGATCCCACATGCTGCAAAGCGGCTGGGCCCGTGAGCCATGGCCGCTGAGCCTGCACATCCAGAGCCTGTGCTCTGCAACGGAAGAGGTCACAACAGTGAGAGGCCCACATACCACAAAAAAAAAAAAACAAAAAACAAAAAAAACCTGTCACGTTTCTATACTCTAATACAAGCTAACAGAGAAATTAAGAAAACAATCCCATTTACAATTGCATCAAAAACAATAAAATACCTAGAAATAAATTTAACCTAGGAGATAAAGACTTGTATACTAAAAACTATAGGACATTGATGAAAAAAATTGAAGACATAAATAAATGAATAGTCTTTGCTCATGAATTGGAAGGCTTCAAACTGTTAAAATCCATACCATTCAAGGCAGTCTACAAAGTCAATGCAATCCCTATCAACATTCTAATGGCATTTTTCTCAGAAATTAAAAAAAAATCCCGAAAATTTGATAGACTCCAAAAGACCTCAAATATCCAAGAAACCTTGAGAAAGATGAATAAACTAGAGGTGTCATGCTTTTGATTTCAAACTTTATTACAAAGTTATATAATTATAGCAATATGATATTGCCATAAAACAGACATATAGATCAATGAAACAGAATCAAAAACCCAGAGATACACCCACACATATATGGTCAATTAAATTATGAGAAATATGTTAAAAGGATAGTATCTTCAACAAATGGTGTGGAAAACCTGGAGAGCCATATGCAAAGAATGTAACTGGACCAAAATATCAGTATAGCCAGTAAACGGTGCTGGGAAAACTGAACATCCATATGCAAAAGAATGAATCTGGACCACTATCTTACACCATACACCCTCAAAATGGATTAAATACTTGAACACGAGACATGAAGCACTAAAATTCTTAGACAAAAACATTGGCAGTGAGTTCCTTGACATTGGTCTTGTGATGATAATTTTTTTGATTTGACACCAAAAGCAAAGGCAACAAAAGCAAAAATCAACAAGTGAGACTACATCAAAGTAAAATGCTCCTGCACAGCAAAGAAAACCATCAACAAAATTAAAAGGCAACATACATAATAGCAGAAAATATTTTCAAATTATATCTGATGAGGGGTTAATATCTAAAACAATAACAAAAAACAATTCAATTAAAAAATGGGCAGAGGATCTGAATAAACATTTTTCCTAAGAAGACAAAGAAATGGTCAAAAGTCATATTAAAAGGTGTTCAACATAATCTAATCACCAGGAAAATGCAAATCAAAGTAATGAGATATTACCTCACACTTGTTAGAATGGCTGTTGTCCAAATGCCAGGAAATAACAAGTGCTAGTGCAGATGTGGAGAAAACAGAGCCCTTGTGAACTGTTGGTGGAAATATAAATTGGTGCATCCACTGTGGAAAACAGTATTGAAGTTTCTCCAAGAATTACAAATAGAACTATCATGTAATCCAAAAATTCCACTTCTGGGTATTTACTTAAAGAAAGCAAAAACACTTGAAAAGGTATCTTCATGCCCATATTCACTGCACTATTATTTGACAACAGCCAAAACATGGAAACAACCTAAGTGTCCATCAATGGATGAATGGTTAAAGATAAGGTAATATATACATATAATGGGATATTATTCAGCCATAAAAAGAAGGAATTCCTGCTATTTGCAACAACATGCATAGAATTTGAGAGCATTATGCTAAGTGAAATAAGTCAGAAAGAGAAAGACAAATACTGTATGATCTCAGTTATATGAGAAATGTAAATGAACAAACAAACAAAACAAAACAAAAAACCAAGCTAGTAATACAGAACAGATTGGTGGTTGCTAGAGGTGGGGCTGGGGTGGGCAAAATGCATGAAGGGAATCAAAGGTACAACTTTCCACTTATAAAATAAATAAGTCATGGGATGTAATGTACAGTATGGTAACTATAGTTGAATCATACTGTATTGCATGTTTGAAAGTTACTAAGAGTGTAGATCTTAAAGTTCTCATCACAAGAAGAAAAAACTTTTATAACTATGAATGTGATGGATACTAACTAGACTTATTTCAACAATCACATTCTTTATATAAGTATGCATAGTGGTGCATTCATTCCAATTTGAAGTTACTGTGCCACCTTTTGTACTTCCAAACTATACAGAATGTAAAAGATCTAAGCAAGCAAATATAGGCCTTTAATTGTAATATGTGTGACTATTAATCAAAATTAGACTAAGGTTAAAAAAAATGAAAAGACTAAATCTTATCATATCTACTTATGATATTTCCAAAGAAATTATAGAGTAACTTTAAGACTTACTTAAGTATTTAGTGTATTTATATTCATTTTATTTCACTTTGATTCGAAAAGTCTATCATGTGAGAATGGAGGCTTTTAGTTGAATGAAATGTCATGCAAGGATATGTCTATTTTGGACCTTTTGTACTGAAAATATCTTAAAACTATGGGCTTGTCAGGAGGAAAATAGCTACAGTATTAAAATTCTCTATTACATCTGATGCTGTAAAAGCTCTGAATTTCCATGTTTACTATTGATAAAATATTTTGTGAGAAAACAAAATAACTTATAAAAGCCAATTATATGCATAGTGTCTACTATATGAAATATTGATGATATAAATTAAACATGCACCATATTTTTAGCATATTTTAATTTGTGCAGCTTTATTTTTTGCAAGTTGATAATACTATAGGCATTTTTAGAGACATAATTGTCAGCTTTATTGAGGTATAACCTTGTCTCGTTATTTTTGGCCATGTCACATGGCTTGCATGATCTCAGTCTCCCGACCAGAGATTGAACCTGGGCCATGGCAGTGAAAGTCCAGAATCCTAACCACCAGGCAACCAGGGAACTCCCTAAATTTTGTTTTTAAACTCAAACAGTGTTACTGTACTTTTTGGACTATATGTGAAATATCCCATTTAGGGAATTGCACTATTCACAGAGAGAGAAAATTTAGATCAAAACAATTAGGTCTGATTTGAATTATTCAAAACATACAAATCCATATCTAAATGGAAATGACTTAAACTTCTTTTCTAGGAGTTTTAATATTCTAAAAACAAATGCCCACACTCTAAGATGATTAGTCTGTATGGTATGTTTCCTTTCAGAAACAGTTTAGTTAAAAGAAAATGAACAGATATATTATTAACAAACAATTTTTAATTATTCAAAGTCTACCATGTTTCTATCAAGATTTCTGGAGTTTTCATGTTGGATGCATATCTATTCTCTTCCTACTCTGGACCCAAAGATACACTTATTGAAATAATGACAGCACAGAAAAAGCACAATTAAAATACTACCATCAAGGAACTGGTGGTAGTATGATGGCTGAAACAGTAAAAACTACAAGTTGAATATTTTATTATACATTATTACATTCACAAAGAAGATTTACCACTCAGGTTCTATGCTTCTGAAAGTTTTGAAAGTTTAGTAACAACTGAAATACCCACAAGGTAGTCTTCTCTGCCATTTCTAGA
Organism: Delphinapterus leucas; assembly: GCF_059928025.1. Taxonomy (NCBI): domain Eukaryota; kingdom Metazoa; phylum Chordata; class Mammalia; order Artiodactyla; family Monodontidae; genus Delphinapterus; species Delphinapterus leucas. The sequence goes on along the minus strand of NC_143146.1, from coordinate 36,177,996 downwards.
TCAGGTGCATTTTATTGTGTTATATGGTACCGAATTCATCCCTGTTACTGTTCATGTGGACTTAGATTGCAGGAACTAATTGTTAGAAATTCTGTGTTACTACTCAATATATAGTTAGGCTAGTGAGAGTTACAATTTTAATGAAAAAGACATATTATTTAAAACAAGTTACAATTTAAAATTAGGTGAACTGAAGAGCATTCACTTATTTAATAAACATTTAATATCTTTCATCTCTATAATATTTACTCACATAGTAGTTAATAGTGCGCTGTATTCAGTGCACTATTGTAGATATCTACAGCATTACCCACAATACTCGTTTTTCATCATAATATTATAGCTATTACCTAGAGTTATATAATGATAGTTTTGAATGTTTTAAATTCATGGAAAAGAGCTAAAGTGTAAGAGAAAAACAAAGAAAAAAACATTTTGTGACAATGAAATGCTTGGAGAAAAGTAGAGAATAAAATTTTAAATTCATGGATAATGCAAAGAAGCAGATCATTTTGAATAAATTCAAGGGAATCCTTTAAGTGCAATGATGTTCCATGCTCAGTACACAGGGTGTAAGCCACAGAGCACTTGTTAGGACTGATGAGGTCTGGCCTTTCGAAGCATTTAACATCAGAGTGAGAACACTGCTGTTAGCTTTTAAAAAGATGATGAAGTAGTAAAATTTCATTGTTGTTAGTACACTTTCTCTCAAAAAGATATGGAACAAAACATTTGTCCAGAAAGCACACAAAATTACTACCTAGACTGTCTACATATATCCAAATGTCTACTGGTTACATCTTCTGGGGGTTTTTTATGATTTTAACATTTTGTTTTTGTACTTTTAAATCAGGCTTAATTCTTGAAGTAGTACTTGAATTGACAAGATGTACAATGTCTGAAAAAAGATTCCCTTATTTGTGTTATTGCTTTTATTATAGGTAAGCATAAAAGACAATATAGAATCCTTCAGCTCTAGTGATTGACAGATTAGTTAAGGTATGTGTTTCATAGTGTCAAAGAGGGACTATCATTTATTTCTACAAAGGTAAGCATGTCGTTTAACTACGTCAGTAAACAAGCAGATTTTATGTGAGTTACCCAAATTGTCCAACTTTAGTAGGTAAAAAATTTCAGAGTTTGTGGATCCATCATGAAGACCACTGAAAACAATGAATTGGTCATGTCATTGTTCAGCTTGGCAGCTGCATGGAGAAATACTTGTAGTTACAATTGTCTCAGAGAGAAAAAGTTTCATTTACTTCTTGCAGAGAATGACAATCTTTGTTGTATATTTTCACTTTCCAACTTCCTTTTAGAACACTAAGTCCTTCAGATACAAAAATGAAAGGACACTGAATCAAAAAAATTAATGAGAATGAACAATTAAATCTATCAGTGAGATGTTATGGGCTGCTTTATATAGGAATAAAGGGAGTCATATGTGCTTTCAAATTCCTTCATAGTTAAAAATTTCTACTCAGGTCTCAGTTCTGAGTTACTGGGGGCAATAATTTATGTCTTTTTAACTTAATGAATATAGGGGTGAATGGGTAGCCAATTAAATAATGAAGGAATTACCTAGTAAAGGAAACAAATATCTTTTTTTTCAGAGCTGGAAATTGACTAATGGTTTCTTTCTAACTTTTATCTTATGAAAATATTTGTGAAGATCAAATTATCAAACAAATGTGGTGTTCATTTTAAATCCTGTACTAAAATAATAGTCTTTATATGACACATAATTAGCCAAAGGCACTGTAAAGAAGCAATTTTTTAACATTTTATATGGCACATAGTATAATGAAATGTGAAAATATTCCATGAAAGAAATTGTCTCTGTTTTTCATATGTATTAATCCATAAGCTAAAGGAAAATAAAGTTTGTTTTGTATTGCTATCCTTTACTCTCTTCTTTTTGACACCATTACATTCCGGGCAACACTAAGTACATTATTCTGCAGAAGGATTACTTTTATATCTTTGGGTCAATAGAAAGCTTTCTGGTTCAAATGTTTATTTCAGTTACTTTATTCAAGACAGGCAATGCATTCTGTGATGCCCATAACAGTGGAAACTGGAAAGAGTGTTAGAGAAAAAAAAAATTGCAAACGTGAAAGTGGCTTGTCTCTAAACTAGTAATTATACAATTAATCACATTAAGGCATTGTCACTACTCTAGGAATTGGTAGCACTGTTTCAGCTTAGGAGACAGATTAGTATAATTCTTTATAACTGTTGGTATTAAAATCAGTGCTGGCTAGCAAAGAACAGTAACTTATGCTAAAAATTAATTCTTAACTTTGGGTTTAAGGTAATGTATGTATTAAGACCCAGTGTACTGGACTTGTGAGTCTCTAAGTGTATTGTCTTATTTACAGTAGTTTCCCCACTCTGTCTCACAGTGAAAAGCACATAACACATGCTAAATGTCTGTTTGAATAAGTAGAATATTAGACAACAAGAAGTTAATCAAAAATTTCAATAATCTGTTATTTAAAAAAATGATTGTATGGGTCACAATATTATTGCCTGATCAAACAGGCAATACATAATGGAAGATGAAAGAAAATTGAACTTTTAATGGTTTCTTTAAAAAAATTATTCATCAGAGGTCACATAGGAACATTAAAATAAATATTGTCACTATGGGAATAATTAAGTGATAATAATAATTAAATAAGTGAATAATTTAAATAAAATAAATACTATAAAGGTGCTTAACTACTTATTGCACATGGGATAATTTATCATTTGGATAAAATTTTTTCTCATCATTCATAACTCTGTTTAATTCCAAAATGAGAGTTAACACAAAATACGCCTATTTGGCAAAAACAGGCCATTAACAAATCTTCTAATTACCATTCCTAGAATGTTTTAGAAAAATAAACCATCTGTGGCATTTTCCTTGACTACAGGTAATCACATTAATCCATAATTAATCCATAATTTTTTACACTTCATCCACTCGTGTTAATGAAATTCATACGCAATGTAAAATTTTATATATATGAATATGGCAAAATGTTTCATTATTTGTTTTGATCTCTGTCTAAAAATTGTTGTGGGTATCTAACACAATCACAATTGAAACATCTTTCTAAGTTAATATAGCAATACACTTTCACACACATGGAACTATTTACCTCCTCTTAATCCTTCCAAAAGTTTCTAATTATAGTATTAGATTTTTTCCCACCAATTTAATGCATGGGTTTCCCTTTCATCTTTACCTCTAAGATTCACATTGCGAGACTATGATATATATTGCAATAGATAATATGGCAAATTCTACAAAAGATACCATATTAAAGTAATTCTATATATTCAAAGTTAAAACCTATTTGTTATAATAAAAAAAATTTTTAAATTTAGTCAAAAATATTTGACACTTTTTACATGAAAAAATAAAATGATTCCCTACATGTACACTGAGAAATTGAAAATTCAGTGATTTCGAAATGCTGGGACCAGCTATATAAGGAAAATCTGGGAAAATTGTAAAAATTTAACTCCTGGATTTAGTATATTGGAGTGGATCAGGGAGTCTACAAGGTTTAATGATTCTGAAATGTTCCATTTCCCAAACAGCTTTATTAATTATTGTGCTATTGATTCTCATATTTCCTTCAAATTAAAATGCTATATATAACTTTAAAATACTTCATTAAATTTCTTCAAATTTGTTTTCATGTACATTTGTGTTGTTGATGTTATTGTAAATATTATCTTTACCAAAGAAAGAATATGATTGTAACAGATTTCTGTTAATTTTTTCAATTAATTTTTTTAAATTTTATTTTATATTGAGGTATAGTTGATTTACAATGTTGTGTTAGTTTCCAGTGTACAGCAAAGAGGTTCAGTTATATATATATATATATATATATATATATATATCCATTCTTTTTCAGATTATTTTCCCATTTAGGTTGTAACAGAATATTGAGTAGAGTTCCCTGTGCTATACACTAGGTCCTTGTTGATTATCTATTTTGTACATAGTAGTGTGTATATATCAATCCCAAGCCCCTAATTTATTCCTCCACCCCCACTTTCTCCTTTGGTAACCATAAGTTTCTTTTCAAAGTCTGTGAATCTGTTTCTGTTTGTAAATAAGTTCACTTGTATCATCTTTTTATATTACACATATAAGTGATATCATATGATATTTGTCTTTCTCTGTCTGACTTACTTCACTTAGTATGATAATCTCATGGTCCATCTATGTTGCTGCAAATGGCACTATTTCATTCTGTTTTATGGCTGAGTAATAGTCCATTGTGTGCATGTACCACATGTTCTTTATCCACTTCTCTGTTGATGGATATTTAGGTTGCCTTCATGTCTCAGCTATTGTAAAGAGTGCTGCAGTGAACATTGAGGTGCATGTATCTTTTTGAACTATGTTTTTTTTTTTCCCCACATATATGCCAAGGAATGGGATTCTTGGATCATATAGTAGCTCTATTTTAAGTTTTTTAAGGAACATCCATAATGTTATCCATAGTAGCTGTACCAATTAACATTCCCACCAAGGGGTAAGGAGGGTTCCCTTTTTTCCACACCCTCTCCAGCATTATTTATTTGTAGACTTTTTGATGATGGCCATTCTGACAGGTGTAGTTTTGAGTACTCAATGAGTACTACAATGTACTTATTGTAGTTTTGATGTTCATTTCTCTAATAATTAGTGATATTGAACATTTTTACATATGACTGTTAGCTATCTGTATGTATTCTTTGGAGAAATGTCTATTTAGATCTTCCACCCATTTTTTGATTGGGTTGTTTATTTATTTATGTTTGATATTGAGCTGCATGAGCTGTTTGTTAGTTTTGGAGATTAATCCCTCATCAGTAGCTTCATTTGCTAATATTTTCTCCTATCTGTGAATTGTCTTTTCATTTTGTTTATGGTTTCATTTGCTGTGCAAAAGCTTTTAAGTTTCATTAGGTCCCATTTGTTTATTTTTGTTTTTATTGACATTACTCTAGGATGTGGATCCAAAAAGATCTTGCTGTGATTTATGTCAAAGAGTGTTCTGCCTATGTTTTTCTCTAAGAGTTTTATAGTATTCAGTCTTACATTTAGGTCTTTATTCCATTTTGAGTTTATTTTTGTGTATGGTGTTAGGTAGTGTTCTAATTTAATTCTTTTACATGTGGCTGTCCAGTTTTCCCAGCACCACTTATTGAAGAGACTGTCTTTTCTCCATTGTATATCTTTGCCTCCTTTGTCCTAGATTAGTTGCCCATAGGTGTGTGGGTTTGTCTCTGGGCTTTCTATCTTGTTCCATTGATCTATATTTCTGGTTTTGTACCAGTACCATACTGCCTTGATTACTGTAGCTTTGTAGTATAGTTTGAAGTCAGGGAGCATGATTCTTCCAGCTCCATTTTTCTCTCTCAAGAGGCTTTTGCTATTTGAAGCCTTTTGTGTTTACATACAAATTTAATTTTTTTGTGTGTTAGTTCTGTGAAAAATGTCATTGGTGTTTTAATAGAGCTTGCACTGAATCTGTAGATTGCCTTGGGGAGTATAGTCATTTTGACAATATTGATTCTTCCAATCCAGGAACATGGTATATCTTTCCATCTGTTTGTGTTATCTTCGATTTCTTTCATCAGGTTTATATTTTTCAGATTACACACCTTTTACTGCCTTAGGTAAGTTTATTCCTAGATATTTTATTCTTTTGGATGCAATGGTAAATGGGATTGTTTCCTTAATTTCTCTTTCTGATTTTTGTAGTTAGTGTGTAGAAATGCAAGAGATTTCTGTGTGTTAATTTTGTATCCTGCAACCTTATCGAATTCAGTGATGAGCTCTAGTAGTTTTCTGGTACCATCATTAGGATTTTTCTATGTACAGTAACATGTCATCTGCAAACAGTGACAGTTATTACTTTTTCTTTTGCAATTTGCATTCCTTTTATTTCTTTTTCTTCTCTGATTGCTGTGGCTAGGACTTCCAAAACTATATTAGACATTCTTGTCTTGGTCCTGATATTAGAGGAAATGCTTTCAGCTTTTCACCATTTAGTAATGATGTTAGCTGTGGGTTTGTCATATATGGCCTTTATTATGTTGAGGCAGCTTCCATGTATACCCACTTTCTGGAGAGTTTTTATTATAAATGAGTGTTTAATTTTGTTGAAAGCTTTTTCTGCATCTATTGAGATGATCATATGGTTTTTACTCTTCAGTTTGTTAATGTGGTGTACCCCACTGATTGATTTGCTGATATTGAAAAATCCCTGCATCCCTGGGTTATATCCCACTTGATCATGGTGTGTGATCCTTTTAATGTATTGTTGGATTTGGTTCACTAGTATTTTGTTGTGGATTTTTGCCTCTCTGTTCATCAGTGATATTGGTAATTTTCTTTTTTGTGTGTGGTATCTTTGTCTGGTTTTATAACAGGGTGATGGGGACCACATAGAATGAGTTTGAGAGTGTTCCTTCATCTGTAATTTCTTGGAATAGTTTGAGAATGAATGGTGTTAAATCTTCTCTAAATGTGTGATAAAATTCACCTGTGAAGCCATCTGGTCCTAGTCTCTGTTTTCTTGGAAGTTTTAAAATCACAGTTTCAATTTCAATACTTGTTATTGGTATGTTCATGTTTTCTTTTCTTTTTTTTTTTCCTGTTTCAGTCTTGGGATATTGTACCTTTCTAAGATTTTGTCCATTTCTTCTATGTTGTCCATTTTATTGGCGTATAGTTGCTTATAGTACTCTCATGATCCTTTGTATTTCTGCAGTGTCAGTTGTAACTTCTCCTTTTTCATTTGTAATTTTATTGGTTTGAGCCCTCTCCTTTTTTTACCTTGATGAGTCTTGCTAAAGATTTATAAATTTTGCAAATCTTTTCAAAAAACAGATTTTAGTTTCATTGACCATTTCTAGTGTTTTTTAAATCTGTATTTCATTTATTTCTCTTTGATTTTTATGGATTCTTTCCTTCTACTAACTTTGGGTTTTGTTTGTTCCTCTTTCTCTAGTTGCTTTTGGTGTAAGTTTAAGTTGTTTATTTGAGGTTTTTGCTGTTTTCCTGAGGAAAGATTTTATTGCTATAAACTTCCCTCTTAAAATTTCTTTGGCTGTGCAGCAAATATTTTTGATCATTGTGCTTTCATTTTCATTTGTCTGTAGGTACTTTTTTGTTTTCTTTTTGAATTCTTCAGTGATCTGTTGGTTGCTTTGTAGCATATTGTTTAGCCTCCATGTGTTTGCTTTACAGTATTTTCTTGTAGTTTATTTCTAATCTCTTAGTGTTTTGGTGGGAAAAGATGCTTGATATGATTTCAATTTTCTTAAATTTACTGAGGTTTGCTTTGTGGGTCAGCATGTGATCTATCCTGGAGAATGTTTCATGTACACTTGAGAAGAATGTGCATTCTGCTGCTATTGAATGTAATGCTGTATAAATATCAATTAAGTCCATCTGGTCTAAGGTGTCATTTAAGGCCTGTGTTTCCTTACTGATTTTCTTTCTGGATGATCTGTCCATTGATGTAAGTAAGGTGTTTAAGTCCTCCACTAATATTGTGTTACTGTCAATTTCTCCTTTTATGACTGTTAGCATTTGCCTTACGTATTGAGGTGGTCCTATATTGGGTGCATATATATTTTCAGTTGTCATATCTTTCTTGGATTGATCCCTTGATGATTATGTTGTGTCCTTCTTTGTCTCTTGTAACAGTCTTTATTTTAAATTCTATTTTGCCTGATATGTATTGCTACTCCAGCTTTCTTTTCATTTCCATTTCCATGGAATACCTTTTTCCATGGCCTCACTTTCAATCTGCATGTGTCCCTAGATCTGAAGTGGGTCTCTTTTAGACAGCATAAATATGGCTTTGGTTTTTGTATCCATGAAGCCAGTCTGTCTTTTGGTTGGAGAATTTCATCCATTTACATTTAAGGTAATCAGCAATACATACATTCTTATTGCCATTTGGTTAATTATTTAGGATTTGTTTTTGTACATCTTTTTTTCTTCCTTTCTGTTTTGTTTCTCTTCTCTTCTGATTTGATGACTAACTGTAGGGTTGTGTTTGGATTCTATTTTTCTTTTTTGTGTGTGTATCGAATTTTGGTTTGCAGTTACAATGAGGTTTTGGTATAGCAATCTATATATGTATACAAGATTATTTTAAGTTGCTGATCTCTTAATTTCAAATGTCTTTCTAATAGCCTGCATTTGTACTCTCTTCTCAGAGTTGAGCTCAAGTCCTTCTACTCCAACATGTTGTCTCCTCCCTAGATTTTTTAAAGAAATCAATCAGCACTGATTTGATCAAATATTCCTGCAAAGTGTGAACTCTGAGCCCTCACATAGGTAGAATAATAACGCCTCTCTCCTGGTAAAATAAACACTGAATGACTCATGTGAGATTCTACTCACCACCAGTGAAAATATTTCAATATCCAATTGCTTTGTTTACTAAATTGTAAAAAATAAAGATATTACTCCTTCATATGCCTGTTTTTACATATATACAACTGGGCCTACATTGGACTCTCCCTAGAAATGTTTTCTATCCAAACCACAAAAAAAACAGCTGTTAAGGAATGGGTGTCAGCTGGGCGCAGTTGAATAGGTCAATATATTCTGTCTTGATGTCATCACATTTTCTTTTAAAGAAAATGTATTCATAAGTTAATAAATGATTGTTTAACGAAATAATTTGAGATAAGTGTATATATAGTGATTAGAGGGAAATGAGTCATTGTTATAAATAGTTTGGTTTTATACTGTAATAGGGAGAACTCTGTTATTGAAGTCAATGATGTGGGTTAGGACCAATCTGCTTCTGTGAACTGGGGAAAGCTATTTAATCTTTTGTAGCCTAGTTTCCTACAACTGCATAACCTGGATCTTAATAATTCCTTAAGGGAAATTAAGTGAGACTTACATGAAAAACACACAAAGTTATCCAAAATGGGTCCTGGCTTTTGACCATAATCATCACATCATATAACAAGCATTGGTGTCAACTGCACCGAAGACAAATTCTTCAAACCTAACCCAAGAGAAAACACATGTTGTAGCTCAATATGGATGCTTCTTGTAATATATGTTTGCTGCACATCATCAATGTCCATGTTTTGTTAAAAATATGCCTTAATATTTTATAACTATAGTTGTGTCATCAGTGAGGAGAATTTAGAATTATGTTTTCATATCTTTATCAAATATTTCTAAGCATAACATTTGCCTAATGGATATAAATTTATCTAATACTGTTGGCAATAATGTGACATTTCACTTCTCATTATGCATTAGATGGTTTTAAATAAAGATATCTTCACTTATAATGCATTCAATATAGATATATTTAGAATTTATAATTTTTCCTTCAGAGAAAAATCCAGATTGTTGTATATTTTGACATTGGATTGCTACATATTTATTTTAGATTGTAACTTAATGTGTTCCAGTATTTGTTAAACAAATCTAGTTGAAATCAAATGTTTCATGTTATTTCCAAGAAACAATGTTTGTAAACTCATAAGTAATGTCAGAACTGATTTGATTATGATATGCTACAATTAGAAAGAAGTAGATTGATAGAGAATTATACTTCTGCTTTGAATCAAATACGAGATTTGACTCATTCTCTATCCTAACAATATTTTATCCCTTCTTCTCTGTCATTGCAACTGAGATATTCAACTTTGTATATTATCAGAAAGACTCCAAACTAATTCTTCAGGCCATTGCCATTGAGGAAATATTAAAATGTAAAATAAAGGTTATTCTTGTGACTAAGAGGAGTTCTGAACACTGTTAGCCATTTGGGTTTAATATTGTTAAATGAAGCCACATTACTGCTGTAACGGCTGTCTAATAGGCTGGAATATCTCATCTGGAATATTATAACAAGATGTTCTTTGAACAGTCTGTTGGAAAACGATAGCTCGATATAGCTCATTTAAGGTTCAGTGTGATCACTTTAATTTGCCTTCTTTATATTATTTACTTCTGCAAGGGTAGCAATGAAAGCTATGCATCACACCCTTATCAGTCTCTGGCACCCTAACTCAGTCAGGGTTTTGATTAGTCCCCCAAAATAGTATGTTTTACTGAAAGATATCATGATTACCAACAAAATGAAGCAGGATGGAAAATAAAGTTGGGATAAATTGCTCAAATACAGAATGGAAATATAAAGCCTATTAATTCAGTTACATTTCAGAGTCTATTAAGCATTGGTCACTGAAGAACTGGGTATGTTGTATTTACAGTTTTAGTGTCTATTCTCAAGACTTATGTGTATCTAAATCTAACATTTGGATGTATCATTATTTTTTAAATTACAGAGGGTTTTTTACTATAAAAATGTATTTTCTGGTTTTGTAATTATATATTTTTATTTTACCATTTCATTTAGAATAAAAATAGTAAATAATTTTAAATTTTATTTCTTTAAATTTGTATATCAGGTTTTTTTCAGAATAAAATATATTCACTGTAAAATATGTTTTTAATGTAAAATTCTGTGTATAGAAATTACAGATTTTTACAGATTTCTGTACAGTACTAATTAGGAAAAATATAAAAATTTCAGTATCACTTAATTATGACAATACAATGAATTTTTTTTAACATCAGTACCATAAATTTCATAAAGAGAATCTTTTCATTGAAAAGTTACATGTAATTTCAATGACTCATATCTACTTAAGATTTATATTCTACTACCTCTTCCAGGTTACTCTACATAAAATCCTGCATATAATAGTAGTGGGCAAATTAAACTTTCCAGAAATCTAATACATACTGTATTTCTACTTTCAGGGATAAGGAAAATCTATGCATTAAAAATTTATGTTATTTTACTGAAATTTTAAGAAGTTATTCTTTTTTTTGGTGTTTTATCATTCCCCAAATTGCAGTGAAGATGTTTGGTTTGAGATTAATAATATCCCTTGCATTTTAAGACTAATTTAAAACTTCCTAGTGTGAAATATTCATATTTTGTTGATACATCCCTGAAAGAAAGCCAATCTGCAAAAATGAACCAAATTAATCATTTCTCACTCATTGAATCTGACTTGAAACTATTCATTCAGCAATATTTGTTGAGTGTCTACTATGCTCCAATCATGCTTAATACTGAAGATTCCAGATAAGGAGAAATGAAAACAGTTCTTTTTTTCTTAGCGATCTTTGTATTATTAGTAAAGAAGACCGTGGTAAGAATAGCACACTGAGGAATCGGTGATTGAAGACTGAGTAAACTGAAGAAAGGAAAGCAAGAATATAATTTGATGAGGTAGTATTACAAAATATTTTAAAACCTTTCTGAAGAAATGATGCTTGAGCTGATATCTAAAGGAAGAACAGCATTTAACTGAGTGAAGTGTAAAAGGGCAAAGTGCAATGGGAAGCATTACAGAGAGAAAAATTAGTAAGGACAAAAATCCTGTGGTGTGAGGAAGCATGGTACACCTGATCTACTGAAAGGAGGCTGTATGCCCTGGGAGGAGAGAAAATGGAGGGAGAACTCTTACACAACTCTTTCAAAAATGTGGTCATTAAGCTGAGATGAAAAATGAGATGACTCTGGACAAGAACTTGTAATCACGTGTTTGGAGGTATAGTTATACTTTTATGTTTCTCAAAAAATTGAAGAAACATGAACATATTTGAAGGTCAGTGGGACAGATAGTGTAGAGAGACTCTTGGAATTTATAGGACAAATATGATTGATAATATAAATTTTCCAGGAAGAAGAAAGAATAGAATCCAAAGAGCAGATGGAAGGACATGACATTAGATAGGGAAAGGACCAATTACTCTTTCATAACAGCAGGGAAGAGGGCCTACTTGTGTCATTTCTATAGCTCTTTCATGACAGTGAGCACCAAGGCTAATGGCTTGAGGTCCTGGGGTGACATCAGTCTAGCCCCTGAAATCTGCTCACCTGAACTGGATGTTGGTAAACAAAGAGATTGCTATTTCATGATTTGTTTGGATATTTTCTATAGAGATAAATGTTTTTGTTCTTATAAATTATACCTCTCTCTAATTCCTAATTATGTCTAGCTTTTCATGGAAGGACGTTCCCAAGGAATTGAAACTTAATAAGATGCAACAATAAAATTCTCTGTGTTTAAAAAAAGAAAATATCTATTTGTAAAAAAGCCAATTCCTCCCTGAACTAAAAATTTTAGTCACATCTCTTCTTTCTTCTTGGAGATATTAAATATCTGAGGTAATGACCAGTGCTGCTCTGTGGCAGTTTTGATTTATGCTAAGGTACTAAAAATTATGTTTCTTCAGGGAATGTCACTGAAATATAGTGCCGTTTGAAATGCATATGTAAAAATAGATTTAACTATATATTCTTTGTAAAAGTTCAAGGTGTAATTGGAGATTATAGTTAAGAATGACACAAACATGATCAGAAACTATTTAAATTAGAGGATGACAACTCTTAATAACATTTTCAAAGTCAAAGCTTTTAGTAATTGCAGATAGTTATGATATTGATCATTTTATAACGTATCCTCTAATAATAGTGAAATAAAATTCATAATAAAATTCATAATATATTTGTTCCTTAGTAAAGTAAAATGGCTTTAATTCTAAATTAGTGTTTTTTTCAGAAAATGTTATTTTCTCTTTGAAACTATCAGTATAGCTTAGGAATTATTTCATTTCTCCATTATACAAGCATCATTACACAAACTGCCAAATTTTACAGAAGCCAGAAATACAAGTTTTATACACTTTTTGTAATACATTTCTAAAACTTTGACAGAGAACATCACATATTGAGCAACTCTAATACAAAGACTCTAATTCTTTCCAGGATTTTAATTGGGATGTGTAATTAAGACCAGTTAAAATATTGCTTTTAAAATGACATGTTTTACCATTTCCTCCTGAATTAATTGATACCCTGCAGCCTGAACTTTTAGAAGAAGATTGGCTTCCTGTAATACCCTATTGAATCAAGTCCTTGCCCAATACCTAGACAGCTGACCCTGGTCAACTGCAAGACTTGGATTCCAGCTCCTCAATCACATTGTGTTACTTCCCCAGCAATGATTGTTGATGTGGTGAATCTTCCACTGGCTTACTATATCCTATAGCTGTACAAAAGTGTTTGTATTTCAGGCCCTCCATCATGCTAAACAAAGACTGAGTACTACCCCCAACCACAAAAACTAAGCTGACAGTGAGTTACAGTGTGGCATACTAATTCATGATCACACCAAGGCAGGGGCAAGGGCTTCCCTAGATGTGTAGCTTAAAACTTCCTCAGCTACTTGAATCTGATATCCAGCCCTTCTGGTTACTGTGAGCCACCCCAGAGTGGAATAGCCACTGGGTGGAGAGATCACATACCTGTTCCTCATCCTTTTTCCCCAGTAAATAGTGTCCCAGCAGATCTTCTATATGTGCTGCCTCCCCATGTGCCTCATATGATTAATAGTCTCCATCAGTCATCTTTCAATTCACCAAGATATATTAATATGGTCTATGAATGAAAATATAAAAAGGGTCAAAACAGTGCAGTTATGCTGAAAGGTGAAGGTCATCTCCTATTGAAAATGTAAGAAAGTTTGCTTTCTTACACTAACAAGGCCAAACATGACTTTAGCAGAAACCTACAATTCTAACCAAGGGATTATGTATATGCTTTCAGAAAAAGGACATGAAACACGTGTTTCGATGAAAAGACTGCACAATAAACAATGTCAAGAAATACTTAAATGGTGTTCTTGTCCTCATCCCTGCTTATACAAACCAGATAATTCCCCTTCTCTGGAAGTGTTAAACAGAATGTATGAGTTGCAATCATTCAATCATACAGCAATTAATAAAATATCATCAATTTACTGTCCTCTCTCCCTTGCCAGTCTTTATATAGAAGCTTGGAAATGCAAATTCTTTCTTTCCTTATCTCCTTTGCAGTTAACTGTGGCCTAAGAAACAATTATTGTCAACAAGATATTTCAGGACATCTGAGGATCCTCAAGATGATTTCACATTCTCAGTTAAAGAAACATGCCACCACTCCATTCTTAACAATTTATTCTGATCCTTAGATGAATGTACTGTCTGCAGCTGGACAAGATCATGTTATCACAAAGGAAATTACTGATTCTAACTTTGTTGAACTACAGAACTAATTGAAACATTTGCTTTCTTTAGAATTTCTTGCACAATTGGGGATGTTACTCCTATATTTTTAAGTCATTATTGGTTGTATTTTCTATCTCTTTCTGTGGAACTATGTCCTGATTTGTACAATTATAGATGTAAAATTTTGTACTTTTTTGATTATCTTTGAACTTGATAAATGGCTTAATATTTGTTCTTGAAAATTTATGTTTTATCCCTTTGTCAGCTACTTTCATGGCACACATATTTTACTGTTGGATTGTAAGGATGTCCACTAAAGTCTTTAAAATTCACTTTTGAAATTAATGTTTATGATATATGCTTATACACAGTTTAACAAACACACACACACACACACATATATATAATAAAATATGTATAAGTTTTACTCTGAAATTTAACAAAAAACAAATTGTCAAGTTTTAAACACTTTGACCAAAAGTAATATTAGAAAACAAAATCATTTTTATGTTAAAAGAGGTCAAGAATATAATGGAAATTACTTTGCAACTGCTAGTTAGAGCTTTTATAACAGTACCCCAATTATATGGAGCACTTATATAAGCTGTTTTTTTTGTAATGGGCTTACAGAATATCTCAGGCAATTGCTAGTTTTCCAAGCAGTCCATTTTCCTCACTGTATGTATGAATTTATAAAGAATTGATATGTCAATATTTTCATACTTTTATTGGCTTTAAAGATCAGCTGTGGTCAGCAGCGATTGAAATAGTGCTAAATTGAGCTGTCATATGAATTGTAAGGCAATTGATATTTATACAAGAAATGTACCTTGAAAAATATAAGTATTAAGTCATGCTTTTTTTTCTTATTTGTGTAGAAGCAAACAGAAACCTTATTAATAAAATTATTCAGAATGTGATTCTGTACTAGTAGACTTTTTTCAAGGACTAAAATCACTGTAGTCCCCAAAGACAAATTTCTGTGTGAGAAAATATAACAATAACCCAAACTCGCTACTAATTTGACAAATATTTACTGAGCTCCAAATATATATCAAGTACTGTGTCTCCCTTCAAAACCTCTATTGTCTTTTGGAAGATAGGCAAAAAGAAATAAGCCATTGTATACTCTTTAGAAGTAGAGATGATGTTTTGGGGGCACATAAAAGGTATACTGAATCCAGTTTTGGAAATGAAAGCTAGCAGAAGCAGGAGATAAGTGGATGAAAAGGAGTGAAAGGGATGAATAGACACTGTCGTGAGGAAACAAAAAGGTATAATACATTCTAGCAACTGTACACTATTTAATTGAATATATTACCTCACCAAAGGGAGATGGTGACAGATGAAGAAAGGGTCAGGAACAATTCATAAAAGGCTTTGTATACTATGCTAAGAGATTGCCTATAGAGAACTAGAGGACTCTAAAAATGTTTTAAGATGAAGAATGAGAGGATCAGGTTTATATTCTTAAATACCACTTTGATCACAGTATAAAGCTTAGATTTTAGGTGGTGTGGAATTAGGAGAGGATAGACTAGTAGCACCAGTCAACAGACTGTTACATTGATTCCAGTGATAGGCAGCTGTCACCTAAATTAAATGGGTATCAACATAAAGATTTGTGAATGGATTTGCAAGCTAAGAAAAGCAAAGGGCTTCCCTGTGGCGCAGTGTTTGACAGTCCGCCGCCGATGCAGGGGACACGGGTTCGTGACCCAGTCCAGGAAGATCCCACATGCTGAGGAGCGGCTAGGCCCGTGAGCCATGGCCGTTGAGCCTGCATGTCTGGAGCCTGTGCTCCGCAACGGGAGAAGCCACAACAGTGAGAGGCCCGCATAGCGCAAAATAAATAAATAAATTTTAAAAATTTAAAAAAAAAAGAAAGCAAAATATCTGAAGACTTTTATTTTCTTTGCTATATAAAGCACAAGTTTAGTATGGTGAGAGATAATAGATTAGACAGACTGAAAAATAGAAGTGTGGGGGAATGGAGAGATAATTGAGTAGTCTGGAGTGTTCTACCTCATGGCATAAAATGTGATTTTCAGATGGGACTTTCCAGTATCCTTGCCCCTAAATACTAACTGATATTAAATAGCCATTGTTTTTATTTTTGTTTGTTTGTTTTAAACATATGTCAATTTGGAGACACATTTGGTGTCAGGCATTTAGCCTTTCATGTACATTTTCTCATTTAATGTTCTTAATAACTCTGTATTATTATTATTATATGTTTCAGGTGTACAGCATTGTAGTTCAACATCTGTGTACAGTACAGAGTGATCACTACCACAAGTCTAGTTACCATTCATAACCATACTGCTGACTCCATTCACCCATTTCACACTCCCCCAACCCTCTTTTCCTTCTGGTAATCACTAATATGCTCTCTGTATCTATGGATTTTTTGCTTTATTTTATTTATTTGTTAACAACTCTGTGTATTAAGAGTTATTTTTCTACTAAAGCAGAGAAGTCTTGCCCAAGTCTGTATACGTAAGTGCCAGAGGAGAAACTTACATGCAGTTTTCTGATTCTAAATCATTTGTGTCTATAAAAACTGTGTAGGTGCTAAAGTAAAAGTTTTCTCTTCCTTTTGAACTCTCTCTCTCTCTGTCTCTCTCTCTCTTTCTCTCTCTCTCTCTCTCTCTCACACACACACACACAAGCTAAGATCCATGACAAGATGCAATAAAAATATAACAATTCTATTTACACCTGATCTGGGAGAACTCATTTTCATTCTTATCAATATCTTTCATTGGATAATATGTCAAAGAATTTTTCATTACATGAAAAATGTGTGTGGGAACCTCTACAATGCAAACATAAAACAAAAATCTGGAAATTTCTGTAGTAAGTTAGACAGCAGCATATGGTTCATAATATTTTTAAATGAATTACAGCAAATCAATGTTGTTATAACTCCATTCAGGTATTGATGTTGGATGTTATACATTTAATTTTCAAAAATGTTACCAAAATCATCGATTATGATTTGGAATAACAAAAAGATGAATTATGAGACTGCTTTCTTTTCTATAAAATGATCAACAACTTATTTAACATTCATTCTTTAATTAAATGTGCACTGAATGTGGAAGACAAGTTTGCTGTACAAGAGAAGACTTCTGCTTTTTTTTCCAATATAGAAAGATGTATGAGGAATTTCACACATGCTGAAAGTAACTCATACTAGGTGGTGGTGCTGGGGAAGGGCTTAGACATAAGTTGAGAGGTTTCATTACCAATGCCCAGGGACTGGGTGGTTAAAAACAAGCAAAAACCAGGCAAAAGATGCCTTCCTTACTAGCATAATTTTGATCACCCAGGTTCACATGCTAATGACTAGGTCATTAGCAGTGATTAACCATCTGACTTACATAGCACGTAAGTTCAGTTTTGATTCTTGTGCTGTTAGTGTTTAAGAACATTAGAAAGGAAACGTGGAAAGAAACTGTCATAGAGGTGAATCACATCTAGACAATATTGTAATTTTATAATCCTAAATTCAGGCAACAGCTCTAAGATGGCATTTAAAATCTTTCTTCTCTCTATTCCTACTTGCTATCATTTGTAATTAGATAATTAAACTTTCTAGAAAAGAAAATTCTTGAGATTTGTTTGGATTTAGGGTGGACATGGGATCTGGTGACGGCTGGTGTTAAGCAAACATGAAGGTGTTATGCTGACTCTAACATGGTGCCGAAAACACTTTCTCTACTAGGTGCCAAAAACACCTTCTCTACTAGGTTCCAAGAGTATTTAGTATATCTGGCACTAATTTGCTAAAGCATCTATTTATGTTTCAACCAAATCACAGTTTTCCATAGTCATAGCATTAGAGGGAACTTATAATTCATAAAATAAAACCTTATTACAGTGTAGATGGCTGATTCATAAAATTCCTTAAATATATTCACCTGGTGTCTGAACAGCTGTAGTCAAAAGGACTTTCAAAAAATTATTTTCTTAATTGTGAAATATTTCTAGTGACTAGAAAAATGATCCTTGCACAGAGCCAATATTTCTCTTTCTAGTTTCCAAAAATTTATCTTGAGTCTTTTTTTATATCTACCTAAAATATTAGCATATACAGACATTAAATTTTCTCTTTTCTCTATGGAAATATGGGAAAGGGAAAAAATATTCAATTTTAGAAGTAGAGAATACACTTGAAGGAGATATACTAATTATATCAATGAATCCACTCTCCCTGCATAAAAAGTGAGAAAAGTGTAACTCAAGGTACTAGAAAGTGAAAATCATTTTAAAAAGTACACTCGCTTATCTATTTATTTATATTTTTGAGCACTTAATGTTTTTTCAGGTGAATAAATGATGAGAATATTAATTTTTCTGCATAAAACTGATCTATATTTATTAAAATAGTTAAATATTGAAGAACTCCTAAATTCACTCTCTCCAAAGTCCTATAATCCCTTATCGATGTATGGAGGTTTTCAATTTCAAAAAAGTACCTCTTATGAGATGCTTTTTAAAGTGCAATTTAAATAACTTTAAGAAAATTTGATATATGATCATTTGTTCAAAAATTGATTAAATGTTTGTTTCTTGCTCTATTTGGCAATGTGATACCCAGACAAAAGATAGAAAAGTTATGTCTTGTGTCAAAGATTTAAGAAAATGTAATGAACTGTCACTATATGTGTAAGTAATGTGGTTAAAATCTTACTGTCTGCTTAGGAAGTGATCAATACTCTAAATATTTTACAAATATTTACTCAATTATTCCTCAAAGCAAACTTAGGAGATGAGTAATCATAGTATCATTATTTTATAGATAGAAACTAAGAGACAGAAAAATTAAATAACTTGCTCAAGATCACACAGACAGAACATAATAGAATGAGGCTTTGAACACCAGATGAATAATTGAAGACTCCAGGGCCTAATCTATTAACACTATGCTTGAAATGATACAGGTAAACATCAGATACCTATAAACACATACAGAAGGATGCTTTCATAAAGGATACTTTATATACTGAAAATCAGAGATATTTTCTTGAGGACTGTGATAAATAAGTTGTGGTTAAAAGGACAATTAAGTAAAAAAGAAATGGAGAAAGACATTACAGACCAAGGGACATTGTGATGCAGGTCATCGGGTCTTGAAAGAACTTAGAATATAATATTATTAATAC